>NC_056735.1:642409303-642574303 GCF_019279795.1 Protopterus annectens | reverse complement strand
TTCCTAGATATTAAGAAGGGTTTAATGGACACTTGACTATTAAGACCCGGCTCTATGTGTGCTCCCAAACGGAATATCCATTTGAGCTCCATTAGTGCCAAGTGATTCTCTTTGTCTCCCCCTCTTTCATTCTGTTTCACTATTTGTAGAACTCTAAAAGAAAAGGAATGAGTGGAAAATTCCATAATATGTTTAGCCAACGCATTATTGTCTATGGCTTTGCGTATATCATAGAGATGATTGTATATACGTTCCTGTAATCTTCTCTTTGTTAGCCCCACATAGAAGGCCTCACATTTGTTACAGGTGGCTAAATATATCAGGTTTCTAGTATTGCAGCTTGCTCGGAAGTTTGGTTTAAAAACATAATTAATGTTGGGATGTTTAAAACACTGTGTCTTGGTTATGTATCTGCACCTATTACAGCTATAACATGGATAAGTACCAGGATCCTTGGTGTTAATGCTGTAAGTCGGGATATCATCTCCCTCTGTTTTAATGTGCATATCACCACATAAAATTCTTTTCAGGTTCCTACTATTCTTATAGGTAAAAGTGGGACACTTACTAATAAATTTCTTAGTACAAGAATCTATAGTTAAGATGTGCCAGTTGTTATAAATGACCTGCTGGATCTTTCTAATATCACTAGTATATGTAGTGATATAACTTAAATGGTCACTGGTGGCATCCTCTTTCCTACAAGGTCTTGTATCATTTCTTCTACATTTCATAGTCATGTTGTCCTTTTTCATAGGTATAATATCACCCAAAATTTCAAATTTGATGTTACTGACCATGGTGGAATTGTATCCTCTATTAATAAATAACTTCTCTAGGAACCGTGCTTCTTTGTTCAATTCATCTATATTACTACACAATCTCCTAATCCTGGTGAATTGGCTCTTGACTATAGCTTGAAAGGTATGCCGGGGATGCATGCTATCAAAACATAGCATAGAATTCTTCCAAGTTGGTTTCCTATATAGAGTGGATTCCAAAGTGCCCTCCTTTGTGAACCTAAGGGTGACATCCAAGAAATGAATTTCTTGGTCAGAAATTTCTTGCGTAAAACGTAAGAACGTACTAGTAGTATTCAAATATTGCAAGAAGGATTCAAATAACTCCAGAGTACCTTCCCAAATTATTATGACGTCGTCCACAAAACGCCTGTAAAGTTTAATGAGCTTGAAATTCTCATGCGTGAAAAGATATAACTTTTCCCACCACAAGACTACCAGGTTGGCATAAGTATTGGCGCAGGGGGTGCCCATGGCAACCCCCCACTTCTGTAAATAATTATTGCCACCAAACATAAAGGCGTTATTAAATAATACTAGTTCTAACAATTGATCTATCAATATAATTCTATCTTTAGAAAAATTAGTCTCTTTAATTAATAATTCATTAATGTATTGCATGCCAGTGTCATTAGGTATCGAGGTGAATAAATCCTTGACATCCAAAGTAATCAAAAGATATGATTGACAACTATCTAAATTTAATTCTTTGATGTCATTCAAAAAATCATATGTGTCTTTAAGTATAGTGGGAGACTGATTTACTACTGGTCTCAAAATGTTTTCAATTAATTGAGACGCATGTGCTGTCACCCACTTGTCACCCGATACTATAGGTCTTAATGGAACTGGATATACACCTTTATGTACCTTAGGTATGCCTTTTATTGTAGGAGTGGTGGGATGTTCTATATATAAAAACTCATATACTTCTTGGCTAATCTGGCGACACATGAGAAGGTCGTAAAAAACGTCTTTGACTGTTTTAATGATTTTAGTTACTTCTTCAGGGGATATGGGGGTGTAGGTGTCTGCTTCCTGCAACATTTGGGTCATACCATTGATGTAATCCTGTGTGTTTAAAAGGACTACTCCCCCCCCCCCTTGTCAGCTGGCTTAATGACTATCTGAGCGTTCTGTTTGAGTTCGTTGAGAGAACATCCAAAAAATTAATAGAAGTAAGCGACAAATCATAAGTAAATTTCAAAAATGTATTACAAGAATTATTATATTCTAAAAATTTTATAAGGGCTGATTTGTCTCCCTTCCATACCAAAAGAAGGTCATTGACAAATCGCCTATAAAACAATACATCGGGACAACCGACTAAAAACTCTTGTTCCCAAGCTACCATAACCAAGTTGGCATATGTATTAGCACAACTAGTACCCACTGCTATTCCTTTCCTCCGCTTATAAATCTTGTCCATAAACATAAAAATATTATTTTCCAATACTAGTTCCAGTAATAGATATAGAAAATCAACTTTTGTATAGTTTACAGAATTTTCAATTAATAATTGCTTGACCATTTGCATCCCTCTATCATTAGGTATACAGGTAAACAAGGATTCATTTTCAAACTTTGAAATACTGAAATTGGCTTATTTCAGTATCTCGAGGCAAATATATTGAAAGTGAAAATCACAGACTATGGAAAGCCTCCCAAGGGAAGTAAACACTTGCCCTTCATATCCTCACTGTGGTGCTATCCCGGAGTTGATATATATAGTTGGGGGTGGGGTGGGGGGGCACAGCCCTCCACCTAGGTGGGTTTACGATGGTACGGTATGTTGTTTGTACTTTTGGGCAAGTGTTTACTTGCCCTGGGAGACTTTCCATGGTTCACGATTTTCACTTTCAATATTTATGTCTCGAGATACTGAAATTTGACAATTTCAGTATTATGAGGTTTGAAAGTGAATCCAGACACACACACACACACACACACACACACACACACACACACACACACACACACACACACACACATCTGTATATCTATATCTATCTTTATATACATACATATACATATGTGTGTGTGTGTGTGTGTGTGTGTATATATATATATACATATATATATATACATATATATATATATATATATATATATATATATATATATATATATATATATATATATACATATATATATATATATATATATGTATAGGGATCCGCTTTTGTACATGTTTTTAATATACATATATATATATATATATATATATATATATATATACATATATACATATATATATATATATATATATATATATGTTTTCAGCTCAAAACTACCAACATGAGAATCTCATCTAAATGCAATGTAAAGGTCATGCTGCTGAATGCTAGGGATCTCAACATGAAACTGCACTCACTGCAAGAATTCTTAACCATGGAAGATGCTGGCATTTTTGCAGTCACAGAAACTTGGATCAAAGCAGTGGCGGGCACCCCAGCCTTATTTGGTTACTCATCCTATCATACATACAGACCCCAAACTGAGGGCAGCAAAGCCAAAGGAGGTGGTGATTCAATATATATTAAAGATATACATTCCTCCAGACTGGTCAAACAGTATGACACACAAAATGCTCCAGGTGCAGTTAATGGTTGACAAGTTCCCTATTCAAATCATAGTTAGCTACAGGCCCCCAACATTGACTGAACCCCACCTATCTGGACCTCCTCAAATCTATTAAGATTCAACCCTACACCATGATCCTAGGCGAGTTTATCTACCCAACCACTGACTGGAAGAACTACTTCAGCAAGAATACAAGTGCTCAAAGATTCCTTGACTTCATCAATGCCAGTACCTTGGACCAGCTGGTTGACACCCCCACAAGAGGGGACAACATGTTGGACTTCATACTAGCTAACATAGGAAACCACTGCACCAACCCTGCAGTGTCATCATCCCTGGTAAAATCAGACCACAAAGCAGTCACCTTCGAAGTGACCATCTCCCCTGACCCCCCCCCCCCTCAGCTAGGATTAAACAAGAAAACTTTGCCAAAGTTTTTTACAATCTCCTGAGGGAAGGTCTAAACAGCTTCACAGCCCCCTCCCCAACAGCAGAAACTGGCACTAATGTCCAAACCTACAGCAAAGTTCTATACGACCATTTATATAAATGCATGGATTCAGCAATACCTGACAGGAAAAAATCCTCCTCCTCAAGGAAAAGTAAGCCTGTCTGATGGACATTGGCTATAAATAAACTCTACAACAAAAGGAAAAAATTGCAAGAAAGAACAGGTGCCAAACTGAATGCAAACTATCTTTGGCCTAAACAGGCAAATGAGGATATTAGTAAAGTCTTCCAAAGCTAACTTAGAGTCCAAACTGGCCACATCTACTAAAGACAGTCATAATGCCTTCTTCACATACAGCTGCAGTCTAAGGGAAAACACCCAAATCTGCTCAGAACTGATGGTCAAGGCCACCACGTAAACAAATGCTGTGGGTATAGCCAAACTGCTGGCAGACAGGTTCAGTGAAAACTTCAGCTCTCTGCCCCCCCCACATCAGTAATCCAGGATATCCCCATCACCTGCACCCCACCCCTTATCCCTAGGGAACAAATTACCTTCCTCTCAAAGGCTAAAAACACAGCTTCCATGGGGCCCAATAACATCCCAGGCTGCATCCTGCATCAACTCAGGCAGGAACTCGCCGCACCATTAGGCACCCGATTCAACCTAAGTCAGAGTACTGGTTTTGTCCCAGCCGAGTGGAGGATGGCCACCATCATCCCTCTTCACAAAGGTGGAGTGTCCACCAATCCAGGCAATTATAGACTAATCAACCTAACTAGCCTGATTTGCAAGGCCATGGAATGCATTATCATGGACCGCATTAACAAGGACATCGGCAACCTCCAAATGCTTGATCCCAAACAGTTTGGTTTTGTCAAGGGGAAATCACACGTGTTGAACTTGGTAGACCTTCTTTGAGTCCGTCACCAAAGCCATGAACAAGGGGAAGACAATGCACGCTGCCTACCTTGACCTGGTCAATGCCTTTGACACTAGTCCCCCCTCGGGCATAATAGATTAACTATCCCAGCTTGGTGCAAATCTGTATGTGACCAGATGGGTAACTAACTGGCTCATTGACAGAACTCATTCAGTCAAAATAGGGAAGTTACCTCACGTAGTAGACCTATGATGTGCGGTGTACCCCAGGGATCAGTCTTGGGGCCCTTGCTGTTTGGGATATACTTCTCTGAGGTTCAAGCCAAAATCAGAGGTCTACGGCTGACCAAGTTTGCAGATGACTGCAAGGTGGACACTGTCTTCAACTCCCCTAGTGATGCAGACATACTACAAGAGGGTCTCACCCAGACAAATGACTGGTGCCAGAAACACAGCCTCAAACTAAATGTCAAAAAATGCATCATCATCCCCTTTGGGGAGAGTGATGCCTCCACAAATTATCTCACTAATAACTTCCTAAGCAGGCAAGCAGTTGTGAGAGACCTGAGCACCCAAGTTGACAGCAGTCTAACTTTTGACCACCATGTTGCCTCCATTGTATGAAGAGCTTTCTACATGATTCACCTCATTAGTAAGGGTATTTCTTCCAGGAACAAGGAAGTCATAACTTCCCAATATTCCTCCCTTATCAGACCAATCATTGATTATAACTCCCCTTTCAGCATGTACCTCGCAAAGCACATACAGCAGCTGGAGAGACTACAGAGGTTCCTGACCAGGAGAATCCAAGGCTTCAAAAAATCTGTCCTGCACAGATAGGCTAAAAGCCCTGTCCCTCTACTCCATCTCATACAGGTTCCTTAGAGGTGATCTATGTCTGGCATACAGAGCAATCTCTGACCCCACCTTGATGAAATTGCTGCATGCAAAACCTCAACTTGGTCTGTGACATCAATTGGACTTGCTGGCACGAAAGATTTGTCTCCCAGAGACACCCTCTATCTGTGGAATAGACTCCCTCTCCATGTCAAGCAGAGCACTTCATTATCCCTATTTAAGAGGAACCTGGATGACTGGATGGGAAATAGAAAATACACCCCTAGGATACACCTGTCTCCCTGCTGGTCAGGGGCATCGGGTGCTGACTTGTTGGAAAATAGGGCAATTTATTGGCTAGGCTTATAAGGGCCTCAGGGCCTGTAGCCTACTAACTTACTATGATCCTATGATATATATAAAACCAATGTGCATAACAATGTTTAGTCTTGCATGAAGAAACTGTGCAGTACATGCAAAAGAGACTAAGTACTGTAAGCACAGTTGACATCTGAACTATTTAAGTAGCATGTCAGCATAATATACTATGGAAAGAGCAGAAGGTGCAGGAGAAGTTAGTTTATGTGGTCAGAGAGAAAGCAGTTGCATAAATCTTGGAATATGAGAATATTATAAGTGTTATCAAAAGCTAATTAACCACCTGTTCAACATAATGCCAACCTCCTAGTCTCTCTGATGTTTAGAATACTAAAACTAAACTCCTTCACCCATTTAACAGGCTGAATCTAAAAAAAAAAAAAATCTACAAACTTTTCCTATCCAGCCAATGCACCCGTAGTCATCAAAACCTCTGACAAAGCTCCATATCTTCTCCACAGAAGGCCAAAGCTTTGAGATTTACTGTGGTTCAACATCTGTTGTGCTACTGCTATACTGAAAGACCACTCGTTAGGCTTCAAAACAGATTTGCTGTGCCCATAGGCAAGACAGCTTGTTTTTCTAGGAATCTGTATTGCTGTCAAGAAGTGATGCAAAGCAGTCACCCACTAGCACACTGCCCTGGCTTCTTTGCGTAAGAGGTAGGACCTCATTCCTCACTACTTGTTAATGTACCATACAACTACCATTGTAGTTTGGATAGAGATCAATTCAGGAGGTAAGAAGTCATGTAGCTCCTGCAAAACAAGGGCTGCTGTCATCTCCAGAATACTGTGACAAAGGTTGGCCTCTCGTTGAATCTAAGAACTTTGAACCATCCTCTCTTGACAATACTCCCACACTCCAAGAAGGAAGTGTTTACTGGTGGTGACATGACAAAAGGTCTCCCTGAAAGAATGCATGGATAAGTCAACCTCCATTGTAAGTGAAATCTGCAAAGATTGGTGATTATCACCACAGTGGAAGGGCTGTCACAAAGTTGATAACAATGAGATCTGAGTAGCCACTGGAGTATTCTCATATGAGTATTCTCATATGATATCTAGTAGACTGCACAATGAGGATGGATGAAGCCATTCAACCTAAGACTCTGAGGGCTAGCACTGCTGATGGATAGTGATATTGAAAATGAGTTTGGATTGAATTTCACAGGTTTTGAAATTTGTCCACAGGCAAAGAAACTATGTCTGCTGTTATGTCCAGGTGTCATCCTACCTACTGCATTGTCTGAGTTGGCACCAGCTTAGATTTTTCATAGTTTATTGATATGCCCAAGCACAGCCAAAGCTTAAGCAAGTAACCCATGGCATGGATCAAGGACTATCTTGTCATGACAGCCAGAAGCCACTTGTTCAGGAGCAGAATCATAGGAATCCATTTGCGGTCAAAGATGGGCTGCTACTGCTGCTATGCACTTGGTGAACCCCTGTGTGGCTGTGGTGAGGCAAAAGGACAGGGCTCTAAAATTAAAATTCCTGTGTCCCAGGCAGTACAGGTATATCCTGGAAACTTTATTTTTGATAAGAATATAAGGATCCCAGAGCTCTAGAGAGTACATATGATTGTTTGTCTGCAAATAAGGCAAAAATGATTTCACTGTTACAAGCCTGAACTGGGTCCTTTTTCTACATGTTTAGATGGCTGAGGTCCAGAATCAGCCTGGGGCCTTTTTTTCATAACCAAAAATAATCTTGAATAATACCCTGACCCTGTCTAGTCTGGCGAGATCTCCTGGATGACTCTTTTTGTAGAAGAGGAAGAATTTCTCTTCTGGCCACTTTTTTGATGGGTGGTAAATCTGGAAGCAGCTAATCTAATATGAGGCAAATGTGAAAACAGAATTGTATAGCCTCTGGATATTATCCTTCTTATTCAAGAATTGTGTGTGATAGCCATCCACATACACTAAGGGAGGAAAGCGATGCACAACCTCCAACATCCAGATGGGAGCAGTAAGGCAGCCTTTCTGGGATGGTTAGGCTGCCTGTCATGATTCTGTGGACCACCTTCACCTCTGGGTCTGCATCCATTGAAGGGACCACGTCTACCATGCCCCCACCCACACGTTTAGATGTAATGTCAAAGAGCTGATGCTAGGTTTTGTTAAACCACAGGGATTGGGACCTCTTTCTTATTTTCTGTAGAATGGTCATTGTGGGGATCTCATACTTAACTTCCATGGTAGACAGCATCTTCCCATTCTGCTGACATTTCTGCATTTTTTCTTTGACTTAAGTTCCAATCCAAACAGGAAGGCTCCATTGTATGGAAATTCATAAAGGATGCTTTAAAGTTGTCACAAAGCTGAAGCCAGGCATGATGCTTTATTCATACTGCCTGCACCTGCCACTCTTGTTACTTCATCAACCTCATTATGCAGCAGTCACATGAAGAGATTGGTAATGTTAAAAACAGTGTCCAAAGTAGTCTCCCTTTACTTTCTGCGATCAAGGTTGGGCGATTTATTCAAGACTAGAAAGCTTACTTCTCTAGGTCTCTCTGAAAGTGGTTCATGTATGTGGCATAGTTCAAGACCCTAAGAGAAAATGTGCCTAAAGCATATGCCTGTTTCCCCATCCTGTCCAATGACCTGGATTCCATACTGGGGAGGTGGACAGAGGCTGTTTCATTTATTAGCTCTTTCTTTGTTGCTGTGATAATACAGTCCATTAGGGGACCCTTAGACCAAAATTGCCTGACCTTGGTTGGCCTAAGTATTTTGTTGTGCTTAATTGGAACTGACTCAGCAGAATCCAGTTCCTGCCATGCCCTCCAACTGCTCATGTCAACTAGGTGGTACACAAGAGGTACTACCAAAGAAGTAGAGTGGTCTGAATGACAGGCTTTAAAGAGGACCTTTGTGTCCCGAGATGGCAGGTCTGTTGGCCAACTTTCCAACTGTGGCATCAATTATAAGCTATCACCAAAGATGACATCCTCTAGATGGATAATCTGAATTTATGTCTGAAGTGACAGACTCCATAGGGATGTTAATGTGCCTCCTCTTAACCTTCCTCTTTCTTGTATCTCTGGAGGGAGGATTCAAATCCTCAGAGAACTCATACTGTCTCTAGGCAGTTTGTTTGAGGTAACTCCCTCATTTCCAACCCTGTGAAGTATGATATGATTGGGGAACAGACAAATGAGTGCCCTATGACTGAGCCAATAAAGTCTGAAAAATAGCTCCTGAAGGAGAAGTTATAATCTTACTCATAACTTCAAATACTTATCCCACATCAGCCAAATCTGAGGAACTTCTGTCAGCTGCCTGCATGAATCTCCCAGAGGAAGAAAAAGCAGAAAGGGGAGGCACCAACAAAGGCATCCCCAATGCTCAGAGAAAGGGTGTCCTAAAGAAGGGATATGATGCAGAAGCCTCAATGGCTTAAGCCTCTGACACTGTAAAGTCAGCCATTCAAGATGGATCTGAGGATGGTGCTGAAAACCAAGCATCAAGACAGCAGTCATCCAACCTACTGGACTCTGAAGGTGTCAGAGTTAGGTGTGTCAGATCTGATAACCAGAAGCTGAGCTGTAAGGTCCAGTTTGGTCCCAATCTATATTAGAAGAAATCCTATATGAAAGTAATAAAGAAGCTTAAAGAGGCTGAGAAGGGAGCCAAAACAATTCCCTCTTGGGCAAAGGTTATCTCAAAACCCTCTAAGGGGACCTGTCTAGGATAACTATTAGCTATGATGAAGAAAAAGTTGAAGAAAAAGCCTCTGTTAGTATCAAAATCGTGCCGATGGAGTTGGTTCATGTCTGGCAGTCTTGGGAGGAAATAATGCAGCTGCATTACCACATTTTCTCTTATCTGCCTGTTTTTCTATAGGTTTTTCTCTTTTTTTGTCTTTTTTGGGTTTATCAGCCTCAGAATCCAGAGGTATAAACCATTTGATAATTAATTCATTCCTGTAGTCTGATAAAGCCGGAGGACCCAAGGCTTTACAGACTCAACAGTGTGTATACAGATGATACATCTCCATGCACAACACGCCCACAATTCTTCAGTATCCTGGGAGAATATTTTGTTTATGTTTTAAACATTTTGCAGAAGCTCTTTCTCTTTTCCACTTCCCTTTCCATAACTGAAGAAAATGTTTAGTTCACAAGCAGATACATAACACATTATCACTAAATAACTGACAAATTATTAAGAAGAGATCTCCTTTGACTTGAAGGAATCTAGTTTATAGTGCTTTGTATACTCAGATGACCAAGTTGCTGCTTCCAGTATACTTCTTGAATCCAAAAATTCACAGATGAAGCTATGGCCCTGGTAGAATTAGTTTTGGCCCCGCTTGAAACAGTTTTGTTGTGGTGAGTGTTACAAAAAGAAATAGTATGAGACAACCACTTGGACTGTTTTGATACTGGTTGCCCTTTCTTCTTACCTTAACAAAAAATTAATGGATCAGAAGTTCTGAAAGATATTGTTCTGTCAAGATAATGCTCATCTGAACACAAACAAGATGTTATGTATCAGTTCTTAAACTCAGATACCACTTTAGGCAAAAAAGGAAAAAAGGGATTATTTCTAAAAGAAATTTTCTTTGTGGAAAATGAGATAAGGTTGAACCATCATGAACACTTGTATCACAAGATACTTTTTGAAGAGGTCAGAACAATAAGTAAGACTCATTCATGTGAAGAATCTCAAGACTGCCTGGTAAGCTGATTCAGAGTTAGCTTTTCTAACACAGAATTAAAATTCCATGTAGAAGCCACTTGTCACCCACAAAGCTTTACATACAACTCTACCTTCAACAGCATTTTGATAGGAGTCTGTATTAAAACACCACTGGTCTTACGTGAGTAAATCCAGTCTGTGGGGAAGCATGCAGTAATTCTCCTTGGCCATTTGAGAAGGGAGAACTATTGTCACCTAGGCTAGAAGGGAGTCACTACAATGATCTTTGGGGAGTCCTGAATCTTCAGAAATACTCTGGATATTAGTGGAAAGGGTGGAAAAGTATACAGGAAAATTACTGTCCAGGAAAAAGAAAAGGATTTGTCTTTCAGACCTTCTTGAGTGGAGTCCTGGGGCAGAATTTCCAAATGATTATTTAGAGTGGGGGAAAATGGTGTGTTTGAGGTGTTGGAAAACATGAACAAGATGGGTATGGAAGCAATGAGAGCGAACTCCACGTAATAAAACACTGTTTATTGTAAGCGCTTTTGGCTCGGTCACTACCAAGCCTTCTTCAGACAAAACAGTGTAAGACCAACGGTTGAGATTTAAATACAATAATTAATTACATAGCAATTAATAATTAAAAGGGAAATACTCACATTTTAAAATATCGAAATAAAGAAACATTTCAAAATAAATGTAATTTCCTCACTACTCTCAATACATATCATATGTGTAGAACAAAAAACTAGTTATAAGCATATATAATAGAATATCATTATAAACAATAAAATTATTATAATAAAAATGCCATTATTATGAAAATATTAATATACATTGTTTCCAATAATTATATAAATATTATAAACATTAATTTAAAAATGTATTTTTATATTTATATATGTATATTGTTCTACCTATTTAGTGCTAGCAATTTCAAAATACATTTAATAGACAATGTTTCATTTAAGCCTGGAAAAGAATGTGCATTAGTTATAATTTGCCATTTTAGTTCATCTAAACCCGACAAGGGCGGGGGCCTTGTTTTCATGGATCAACAGTTCTATAATGAGAGAACAGAGAAACATTTAAACACACAAACATATAGTCAAGTTTCTCGGAATGAAGTCAATGGTGCATATAATAAAATAAAACAAACCATTGAAGACCTTTTTATAGAATCTTCTATTGACATTAATCAATATGAATATCTATCCATGGCAGCACCGATTATTCCTGCAATTTTCGGTTCTCCAAAAATCCACAAATCACTAGTAGAACCACCATTTAGAATAATAGTAGATGGACGTGGTTCGATAACTTATGGATGTGCTAAATTTGTGGATAATTTACTCAAGCCATTTTTGAACACCGAGTCTCAAATTTGTAAAGATTCGTGGTCTTTCTTGCAGAGTATAAATAAGTTAACATTTGATGAAAATAGTACATTTTTAACAATAGATGTAAAGGATTTATACACGGTGATCCCACATGACTTGGGTATTGAATGGATTTCTGAATTTTTAGTCACTAAGAAAGTTGATCATAATAGCATTTATTTGGTAACTTCCTTGTTGGATCTTATTTTGACTAATAATTTCATGACGTTTAATAACAATTTTTATTTACAAAAATCAGGTGTTGCCATGGGTTCTCCCTGTGGTGGCAGTTTCGCCAATATGGTTATGGCCCACTGGGAGCATACCTGTTTGTTTAAAATTCCATTATTTCAGAGCAATATTTCTTGGTACACTAGGTACCAAGATGATATGTTCTGTTTATGGAAAGGCGATCCTGATGGTATTCCATTGTTTATAGATGCTATATCACAATCTACTTCTTTTCTAGAATTTACTTATGATATAGGGGTTGACTCTATTAACTTTCTGGATATTTTTCTGGAAAAAGATAAGGTTAAACATTGTTATAAAAGTAAAATATTTAGAAAACCTACCTATTCAAACAGTTTTTTGCATTATACTAGTTGTCACCCAATCCACCAGAAGCGAGCTGTCATTAAAGGACAAATGGTTAGGGCAGCTCGTATGATTTCTGACAACTTTGATTTCGAATGTGAATGTAAACTATTGCAAAGTATGTTTCTGAATAGGGGTTATCCTGGTTACTTGATAACAAATATCAGATGCGAAGTTGAACATAAAAGACTATCTGGACATTTTACACCATTATTATCTATGAAAGTGGGGTTAGATGTTAATCTTAGAGATACTACTACTAATGAAAGCAATGTATCTGTTATTATTAATAGTCATAATAATAGTTCTTATCAAACAAGCTTTCTACATACTTATTCACTTGATCATAGAATTATTAAGGATATATTATTCAAAAACTGGACACTGATTAAAAGTAATGAACATCTATTAAAGATTTTAGGTGATAAACCAAAGGTAACTTATAAAAGAGGTCCTAATTTAAAAAATATTTTTGAAAAAAAGTACAATGTTTGTGTGACACATTCCAACATTAGAGGGATGTTTAAGTGTGGTTGTTGTCAACAGTGTAAACACATGCTTGTGAATCAAGCTTGTACAATCAGAGATAAAAAATATGTTCTCAACTCTAAATTTAATTGTGAAAGTAAAATAGTTGTTTATGCAGCCTTATGTCAACAATGTAGCGCATTGGTAAAACAGAGAGAAAGTTCAGGCAGAGAGTATATGAACATACTTATGCCATCAATAAAATGGACCCTAATAATGCTTTGGCTAAACATATCACACAGTATCCAGCTCATTCATTTAAGTTCATTATTTTACAACAAAGAAGTTTAGATATTAGGGGAGGTCCTTGGCAATTGAAACTTGAGTTAGATGAACTAAAATGGCAAATTATAACTAATGCACATTCTTATCCAGGCTTAAATGAAACATTGTCTATTAAATGTATTTTGAAATTGCTAGCACTAAATAGGTAGAACAATATACATATATAAATATAAAAATACATTTTTAAATTAATGTTTATAATATTTATATAATTATTGGAAACAATGTATATTAATATTTTCATAATAATGGAATTTTTATTATAATAATTTTATTGTTTATAATGATATTCTATTATATATGCTTATAACTAGTTTTTTGTTCTACACATATGATATGTATTGAGAGTAGTGAGGAAATTACGTTTATTTTGAAATGTTTCTTTTATTTTGATATTTTAAAATGTGAGTATTTCCCTTTTAATTATTAATTGCTATGTAATTAATTATTGTATTTAAATCTCAACCGTTGGTCTTACACTGTTTTGTCTGAAGAAGGCTTGGTAGTGACCGAGCCGAAAGCACTTACAATAAACAGTGTTTTATTACGTGGAGTTCGCTCTCATTGCTTCCAGACCCATCTTGTTCGTGTTTTTCAACAGTTTAATATTTCTGCAGTTGTTCGTGTGTTTGAGGTGTTGCCGCATTGCTGTTACAATCATCGACTCAACTATTTTACATGGGATTAGGATGCTGCATCAACTGTTAGCATCATTCGTGACTCAGTGCTTCTCTCCCACCTTCTTCCATGGTCATGCTTGACTGTCACCCAATCCATCTCTCTGCTGTATGCACTTGTTTCCTTTTGCCTTCTTCCTGTCTCTCTTAAATCTTACTCTTCAGATTGTCCTCTGATTTCCTACCTATGTTTACAAACCACAGTAATTTGTTTTCTTTCACCTTCTCTACAATAGAAGCTACTTTGGTTTCTGCCCTGGCGTCATTATTTATTCACCCATTGCACAGTATGCAACCTACCAACCTTGGTTGTATTGCTTGCTGTACTCTGCCTGAATATCGCTGATTTCTGCATTTTATTTTGAATTTAAATTTTTCATTTAAAGTTTGGTTACTTCTATTTGAATCTTATTCTTGTATTACATTTGTTTTAACTTTTCTATTCTGTTGGAGTTTTAAGAGGTCTTGGCTAGGGTCAGTTAGTAAAGAATTATTTACAAACAGTGAATAACATCAACTAATTTGTGGAAGGAGATGAGAAGTAGCATTCCTCATCTAGCTAGACATATCTCTATTTAGCTGGAGGGCTTGTTTGGCTTGCTTAGTGTACTCTGCCTGAATACTGTTGATCTCTGCATTTCATTTTGAAGTGAAGTTTTTCATTTAAGGTTTAGCTACTTGTATTTTGTATCTTATTCATTACATTTCTCTTGTTTAAAGTTTTCTGTTCTGTTGGAGTTTCAAGAGGTCTTGGCTAGGGTCAGTTAGAAAAGTTAGCAAAGAATTCCGTTGAAATAGCATTCCTCATTTAGCTAGAAATAACTCAATTTAGCTGGAGTGCTTGTTTGGCTTGCCTGTTGTACTCTGCCTGAATATTGCTGATCTATGTCTGCATTTTATTTTGAAATAAAGTTTTTCATTTAAGGTTTTGTTACTTCTATAGTGTATCCTATTCTTGTATTACATTTGTATTCTGTTCCGTTGGAAAAGGTCTTGGCTAGGGTCAGATAGAAAAGTTTGCAAATAATTCCTTTGAAAACACTGAATGACATCAGCTAATTAGTGGGAGGAGCTGAGAAATAGCATTTTTAATTTAGCTAGAAATATGTCTATTTAGCTGGAGTACTTGTTTGGCTTGCTTGCTGTACTCTGCCTGAATATCACTGCTCTCTGTCTGCATTTTAATTTGATTTGAAGTTTTTTCATTTAAGGTTTACTTACTTCTATTCTGTATCTTATTCTTGTATTACATTTGTTTTGTTTTCAGATTTCTGTTCTGTTGGAGTTTTAAGAGGTCTTGGTTAGGGTGAGCTGGAAATCTAGCAAAAAATCCTTTGCAAACAGTAAATAACATCACCTAATTAATGAGAGGAGTTGAGAAATAACATTCCTCATTTAGCTAGAAATATCGCTATTTATCTGGAGTGCTTCTCTGGCTTGTTTGCTGCACTCTGAATATTGCTGATCTTTGCATTTTATTTTGGTTACTTCTCTGTTGTATTTTATTCTTGTATTACATTTGTTTTAAGTTTTCTGTTCTTTTGGAGTTTTAGGAGGTCTTGGCTAGGGTCAGTTAGAAAAGCTAGCTAAGAATTCCATTGCAAACTGTGAATAACATCAGCTAAATAGTGGGAGGAGCTGAGAAACAGCATTACTCATTTAGCTAGAAACATCTCTATTTAGCTCGAGTGTTTGTATGGCTTGCTTGCTGTACTCTGCCTGAATACTGCTGATCCCTGCCTTTATTTTATTTTGAAGTTTTACATTTAAGATTTGGTTACTTTTTATTTTGCATCTTATATTACATTTTTTTTCTTAAGTTTCCTGTCGGTTGGAGTTTTAACAGGTCTTGGCTAGGGTCAGTTAGGAAATTTATCACATAATTCCTTTGCAAACAATGAATAACATCAACTAATTAGTGGGATTAGTTGAGAAATAGCATTCCTCATTCAGCAAGAAATATATCTACCTAGTTGGACTGCTTGTTTGGCTTGCTTGCTGTACTCTACCTGAATACTGCTGATCTCTGCATTTTACTTTAAATTGAAATTGTTCATTTAACGTTTGGTTGCTTTTATTTTGTATCTTTTTATTGTATTACATTTGTTTTGTTTTAAATTTTCGGTTCTGCTGGAATTTTAAAAGGCCATGGCTAGGGTCAGTTAGAAAAGTTGGCAATGAATTAATTTGCAAACAATGACTAACACCAGCTAATTAGTTTGAGGAGCTGATAAATAGCATTCCTCATTTAGCTAGAAATATCTCTATTTAGCTGGAGTGCTTGTTTAGCTTGTTTGCTGTACTCTGCCTGAATATTTGCTGATCTCTGTTGCCATTTTATTTTTACCTCCCACCTGCCCAACTGATGTTGTATTCTTAAACATGGTGGCTTTTGAGTTGTCTGCCCCTACTATAAATATGATTTTTAAACTCCTCCCAGTCCCACTTCATCAGCTCATTCTACTGAGTACAGAGAGATCATTTGGGAAGGCCCAACCCCTTAGTATCTTCTGTTTCCTCCCTTCCCACGTAAATTAAAACATTCACTTTATTCAGATGCTTTTACTGTATTAGTATTTCTTCTTATTTTATTTTGCTTTTGCTGCTTTTTCTTAAAAGTGTTCAATTCCTTTTATTCTGCTGCATTTATTACTGCTCGTTAGTAGCCTGATTAAATTGTAAATGTTATTCTAAGCCTCTTAGTTTCAGTTTAAGCGCTTGGGCTTCAAGCCAGTTGTTTTACATTAAGAAGGTTTGTAGTCTACATTCTTGTGGCAGGAGAGGTAGCTTACATCCTTCTAAGTTGGGAATTGCTGATTGAAGGCTTAGTGTGTCTGTTATTCTAAAAGTGTCTTAGTTCTGGTTTACGCATTTGGGCTTCAGGCCAGTTATTTTACATTAAAAAGGTTTGAGGTCTATACTCTTGTTTAAGGAGAGGGTAGCCTCTGCCCGTCTGAGCTGGGAGTTGCTGGTTTAAGGCTTATTGTGCCTGCTTATTTGAACTGTTTTTATTTCCTGAAATTGCTGCACTTTGTTTGCTGTAGCAGAGACAAGGTTCAGACCTGCTGAATCTAGTTATGTTTATATAACTTGAGCACTAAACCAGGCCATCTTTTGTTGAAGAGGGTTCTCCTGCATACTAGTGACAGAAGTATGCAGCTAGAATTCATCTTATTAAAACTTTCTGGAACAGGGCCCAGTTTTGAGGTTTTATTATTGGTTAATTTGCTTAAATCAGTTTGCTCTCATTTGCTACATAAGCACCACATTTGTGTGGGTTTCCTATTGTTTTGACAAAGCTCCACTGAGTTTGGTGACCAGCTACTGCTCTACTGTATTTGTCCGATTAATCCAAGGTATCTGCTAATCTCTGAAAAACTTAAGTAGAATTTTTCACTGTATATTGCTCTTTTGAACTGCATTTTTACCATATCACTGCTTATTTGAACTGTTTTTTTTTTTTTTATTGCACTTTGTTTGCTGTAGCATAGACTAGATTCAAACCTGCTGAATCTGGTTCTGTTTGTATAACTTGAGCGCAAACCACACCATTGTTTATTGGAGAGGGTTCCCCTGCATCCTAGTGTCAGGAGTGTGCAGTTAAAACTCAACTGATTGAAGGTTGCTAGAACAGGGATCAATTTTCAGCTTTTTATTGGTTAATTCGTTTAAATCATTTGCTCTTATTTGCAACGTAAGCACTGAGTTTGCGTGGGTTTGCGCTTGTTTGTGTATCACGCATTGCTGAGCAGTGGTGGGCACTGTTGGCGGTTACAGACGCAAACACTTCTGCCTGCAAATTTTCCCTTAGCACTCTGCTGGTGCTCCATCGGTTAGTTCTTGAGATTGTCTCTCACTGACGCATGATACATTCAGCGAAGCTCCTGAGGTACCAACACAGATCCTACCTACTAGCCATCGTATTTTTGTCCACCTCTCCTGTCCTCTGCTTTACCTGGTCCTTCCTGTCCTCTCCCTGTTTTCTGACTACATCAACTTACCTAGTATTATGGATGGACAATTTCCCAGTTTCTTTAACAAGCCTGGTCAACATGGGCATCCTGGGGCAATGTAGCAATTGCCTCATGTACACTGACAACACACTTCTTCTAGTCCACACAAATTCATTATGTGAGAGATGCATATATATTAGGAACCTACAATCCAGGCTCTCTCACTCACTAGTCAGTTCACCTTACATTAAGTAGGTTGTTAGCATGCACACCTCACCTCCTGCACCTACCAAACCAACAACACATAAACTTACATATGCGGTGGTCATTATCAGAAGCTTACCTAAACATCAGAGACCTCCCAAACACAAGCAAAATTCATATAAGAACATAGTGTACACAATATATCACACATCAGTGTCTCACCAGTCAGTCCCCTAAGGCATAATTAAAAAACAAGCATCTTAGTCATAGGCACTCAATTGTGTGGCACACAGATGTCTCTCTCACCAGGTTGGATAAGGAAAATGTCATGGTCACCTGTCTTTCAGGTGCCAGGATCCACCACATCACACATGCATTCAAGTCTCTCAAAAACAGGCAATGTTATGACTCTGTCATAGTCCAACTTGGTGTAAGTTGAAATGTACTCAACTGACTATATGAAGAGAGGCAAGACTGACCTGTTTGTGTGTCTCAGGCAAGTGTGTCCCTTGCCTTAAGCAGCATTTTACCTTCACCTAGGATGATACCTCAATACAAACAAAAAATGATTGACTTCAACAACTGGTTTAGTTTCTGGTATCATTCAAAGGGGATCCAGTATGTGTCAGTCTGGGATGACATGGTCGACAGACCTCAATACTTTGCTAGAGATGGTCTTCATCTATCACCCCTAGGATTTTGGTTATTGGCTAAGGCTTTTGCCACTCCCACAGTGCCTTTTTCAGGGAATGCCAGAAGAAAAAAATTCTTGACATAAAAATGCCCTGACAACCTCAAGTTTATGCTGCTAAATGCTAGGAGTCTAAACCCGAAATTGCACTCACTGGAAGGAGTACTCACCTTGGAAGATGCTGACATTTCTGCAGTCACTAAGACCTGGATTAAGGCTGCGGAGAGCATCTCAGCTATACCAAGTTACATTTCATTCTACATATTCAGACCACAAACTAAAGGCATGAAAACTAAAGGAGGTGGTGTAGCAATATTAATTAAAGATAAATGCACCTCTATTCTTTAAATAGCAAGATTACCTTGAATTGCTTCAGGTGCAATTGACTGGAGGTAAGACCCCTCTTGAGGTCATTACCAGCTATAGGACACCCTCATGAATCAGGACATCCACTCAGCCTACTTAGATCTACTGGAGTCATTAAAGACACAACTAAACACCCTGGTTTTGGATGACTTTAATTACTCATCTATTGACTGGGTAAATTATACAAGTTCTAAATCCCCGGACTTTATTAACTTCAATGCCTGGGATCAGCTGATTGACAGAGCCACAAGGGGCTCAAACATCCTGGATCTGGTGCTTACCAACATGGGTGGACTGCTACACCATCCCCAGTGTGTGGCCATCCCTGGTAAGGTCTGACCACAAATCAATTTCACTATAAGTAACTATAACACAAGGCTCCCTTTAGCAACACTTAGACTAAAAAACTTCTCCATGGTCAATTACAACCTCTTATGTGACAGCATAAATAGCTTCATAGTCCCTCCCCCCACTAATGGTACAGATACCTATGCTGAGTTATATACCAATGCTTTATACGAGCACCTGTATAATTGTATTGACTCTGCCATACCTGATAGAACCAAAGCAAGATCTTCAAGGGAAAAACAACCCTGCCTGGTAGACAACTGCCATTAATAGGTTATACAACAGGAGAAAGAAACTGCTGTCTAAGAGTAAGAAGGAACGGTCTCTAAACTGGAAATACTCCCACCTCAATCTAAACAAGCAAATAAGACACCTAGTGCAGCCCTGCAAAGCTAACTACAAATCCAAATTAGGTTCTCTAACTAAAGGGATGGCGGTAGCTGTTTTCCATTCTGCTAGGATGACGCCAGTGCTTAGGCTGTGATTGAAAAATGTGCCCAATGATAATGCTAATTCCTATTTTAACCCATGTAGAACACAGCACAGGATGTTGTCTGGTCACATAGAGGCTGTGTTTTTGGCCTTGGAGAGGGCTTTTAAGATCTGCTCCTTGGAGATGCTAGGTGGGGGACAGGTGTTGGGGATGCTTTGGGGTGTATGTGGCATGGACAGGAGAGTGAAGTTTTCACTGAAACTGTCAGCCAGCAGGTTTGCTATATCCACAGATTTTGTATATGTAGTACTATTAACTACGAATTCAGTGCAATTCTGGGCCTTAGCTTTGAGGTTATGGATGTAACTAAAGAACGCTCTGTGGTTATCCTGGGCACACGGGCCGACAGCAGCCTTAACTCTGACTGTCATGTCTTCACAGTGTTAAGAACAGCATTTTATATTGCTCGTCTCATAAGTAAGGGCATTGCCTCCAGAGAAAAAGAGGTTACAACTCTCCTGTACTCTTCCCTCATCAGACCAATAATAGAGGACAGCGCTCCCTTTGTTATGTTGCTTTCCAAACACCTGCAGCAATTGGAGAGACCACAAAGGTTCTTTACAAAGAAAATTCAGGATCTTCAAGACCTGTCTTATGTGGACAGACAGAAATCATTGTCAATTTACTCTGTGTTGTACAGACTGCACACAGGCAACCTGTGCCTTGCATACAGATCAATCTCTGACCCAGTTTTATTAGAAATGCTCCACATTTGCAAGTAAAATGGCACATGAGTCACTCGCGCAAAGGACCATAACCCAGTATGTGACATCAACAGAACTTGTTGGAGGGATAGATTTGTCTCACAGAGGTTGCCCCACCTTTGGTACAAGTTTCCTATTCATGTTAAACAAAGCCCCTTGCTGGCACTATTTAAGCGTAATTTGGATGACTGGATGGGTAACTGGAAATTCACCCCGGGGTTCCACCAGTGTCCCTCTTGGACAAGGGCAATAGGTAATGATTTCAGTGTCTGTGTGAACCAGACACCTTTGGGAACATGGGTTGAACTTGGCTAGGCTTGTAAGGGCCCTGGGGCCATTAGCCTAGTAACCTCCAATGATTCTATGATCTCAGACATTTCATTTCCATCACCTCTAGCATCTTCAACTGCTCTGCCTTCATTACCCAAATTTCTGTACTATATGGTATTACTGGTTTCACTACTGTTTTGTATGCCTTACTTGTCAGCTTCTTTGGCATTCACACAACCCCTGGTACTCTGTACCAGTTTGTTATAGCCTCTCTAGTTCTAGCTTTGACCTCCCAGTTCAGACTCCCTTTCCCCTCTACCACCCATCTCAGATACTTGAATCTGTTCACTTGTTGCCATATTTTCTCTTCTATCTCAATTTTCAGCTTCTTCTGATTTCCTCATTTTGTCATCATGACAATTGTCTAGTCTGTACTCAGTTTAATTTCAAGTGCCTTCATTTGTTGTACATTAAATTTCCATATCATTTCATGAAGTTTTTGTTCAGAGTTTGATTGTAATGCATATGTGTTACTCAAAGTTGGATCAAATCCTGGAAGACCCTTTGATGAGGTGACTCTATAGTCAAGCACACTGATGTCCCACTCACCAGGCTGAACAAGAAGAAAATTACAGTGAGCTGCCTGTCGGGTGCCAGGATCCGCCGCATAACTCATGCACTCAAATCACTCCACAACAAGTACAAATATGACTCTGTCATTGTCCATGTTGGAGTGAATGACTTGAGACGTACCTCCCTGGACTACATGAAAAGAGACATGGAAGAGCTCTCGGATCATGTGGCCCAGGCAGGTGTGACCCTAGCCCTGAGAAGCATCC
Organism: Protopterus annectens; assembly: GCF_019279795.1. Classification (NCBI taxonomy): domain Eukaryota; kingdom Metazoa; phylum Chordata; order Ceratodontiformes; family Protopteridae; genus Protopterus; species Protopterus annectens. The sequence continues at coordinate 642,552,384 of NC_056735.1, read as the reverse complement.
TGCCTTCGCCCAGAATGATACCACAATATAAGGACAAAATGATTGACTTCAACAATTGGCTAAGCTTCTGGTGTCATTCAAAGGGGATCCAGTATCTGTCTGCCTGGGACAACATGATCGACAGACCACAATGCTTTGTCAGAGATGGTCTGCACCTGTCGCCCCTGGATTCAGGTTACGGCAAAGGCTCTTGCCACCCCTATACTGCCTTTTTTAGGCAAAGTTCAAAGGACAAAACCACCACTGTAACAAGTACAAGCATGCAAAATCTGAAGGTAATGCTACTCAATTCTAGAAGTCTAAACCTCAAAATGCACTCTCTCAAGGCACTCCTAAAAATGGAGAACATCGATAATATCTGTGCAGTAACTTGAGACCTGGTTCAAGGCTCCAGAGAGCACCTCTGCAATACCAGGCTACAACTCTTACCACACTTTTCAGCCACCAAACCAGGATCGAAACACTAAAGGTGGAGGAGTGTCCATATTCACCAAGGATATTCACACCACCAGGTTAGTTGCCCAACACAATGCGTCTGAAATTCTCCAGGTGCAACTAACACTGGGTAAGACTGCAATCCAAACTGTAGCTTGCTACAGATCCCCCACCATGCCCCAAGATTCTCATTACACCTTTCTAAACATACTGGAAAATATTAATATACGACCAAACACCCTAATACTGGGTGATTTCAAATACCCTGCCATTAATTGGGAAAACTACTCGTGTACCAACACCTTTGCCCAACAGTTCTTGGAATTCATAAATTCCAATTCCCTGGATCAACTAATCAAAAGTCCCACCAGGGGCACCAATATCCTAGACCTGGTCATTACCAACATGAGAAATCGATGCTCCACACCTATGATCACCCCCTCGTTGGTCAGATCAGACCATAAGCTAATCACCCTTAACATCCACATCCCACCCCCACCCCCCCAGTAAGGAAACCTCCATAAAAGACTTTTCCAAAGCCAACTTCATGCTACTCAAGTCAGAAGTTACAAACTTCATGACACCCATGCAGACGGGAACTGAAAGTTCAACTGCTGAGTCCTACACTAAGGCATTGTACAAGCACATCCACTCATGCATGAATCGTGTCATTCCAAATAGAACCAAGATGCTCTCCTCCAAAAAAAGGAAGCCAATCTGGTGGTCCCCTGCCATAAACAAACTTTACAACAAAAGGAAGAAACTGTTGCAGAAAAGAGGAAAATCCCAGGATGCAAAAAACTCTCTTACCAGCCTCAGTAAGAAGCTGAGATCCCTCAAAATCCTCCAAAGCTAGTTACGAAAATAAAATTGCCAAAAATTCCAAAGACAACCACAAGGCATTCTATAACTATGTCAAGAATCTAAATGGCAATGCTCAGATCTGCTCTGAGCTACAGCAGAATGGCATTAAATATACTAATCCCAAGGATACTGCCAATATCCTGGCAGATCGATTCATTGCCAACTTCACCCCCCTCTCACCCCCTAAATGGCCCATCTCAATACTGGAAGATTGCCAAATTCCGGTAATGATGGCCACACAGGTAAAATACGCACTCGCCAAAGCTAAGAATACAGCATCCATGGGACCAGATGACATCCCGGGCTATGTATTACATGAACTACAAAATGAACTGGCACCTCACTAAGTGTCATGTTTAATCATACCGTCACCTCAGGCTTCATGCTCACTGAGTGGCGCACAGCTACCGTTATCCCACTCCACAAGTGGGGATCCACCTTGGATCCCGGGAACTACCGCCCCATCATTCTGATGAGCCTGATCTGCAAGGCCATGGAACGTATTATCATGGAACTTATAAACAAAGACATTGGCAACTTTAAAACACTGGACCCCACCCAGTTTGGGTTCGTGAAGGGCTGATCTTATCTCCTGAACCTGACTGACTTCTTCGAATCAGTCTCCAGAGCTGTGGACGAGGGTAAGGCAGTCCACACAGCCTACCTGGACCTTGCCAAGGCCTTTGACACCATCTCCCACTCTGGAATCATAGATAAACTTACTAAGCTGGGCATTAATCCCTACGTCACTCAATGGGTTGCCAACTGGCTTACTGACAGAACCCACACTGTAAAAGTAGCTGACTCCAAATCCAGCTCCAGACAAGTGACATGTGGAGTACCTCAGGGTTTAGTCCTGGGACCTCTCTTGTTTGGCATCTACTTCTCTGAAGTGCAGGCCAACACTAAGAGACTCTGGCTAACAACGTTCGCAGATGATTGCAAACTGGGAGCCATTATTGAATCCCCAAATGATGTCGATACTCTACAAAAGGGCCTTACAGAAACAGATGCTTGGTGCCAGTGCCATGGGCTCAAGCTCAATGCCAAGAAATGTATAGTTATCCCCTTTGGGAAAAAACATGCACCACTGAATTACCACATAGGTGGCAGTACACTAAACTCCAAAAGTGTGATAAAGAGACAGGGACACAGGTGGACAGTGGTCTCACCTTCAATAACCACATTGCCACAACAGTCAGGAAATCCTTTTATGTGGCACACCTCATCACTAAGGGCTTTTCATCCAGAAAAAAGGAAGTCATTGTCCCACTGTACTCATCCCTCATTAAACCCATTATAGAACACCCTATTTGGTATGTACCTCTCACGACATCTGCAACAACTGGAAAGGCCGCAGAAATACCTCACTAAAAGAATCACAGGCCTAAAGCAGATGCTCTATGCTGACCGCCTTAAAAAACTCCAGCTATACTCTGTCGTATATCGTCTACTCCAAGGCAATCTCTGCTTAACATACAAGGCCATGTCAAACCCAGAACTATTGGACATGCTACACTTAAAGAAATCCCAATCCCTCAGAGCCACACGCTTCAGGGATCTAAACCTTGTCATCACAATAAACAAAACATGCTGGAGGGATAGGTTCCTGACCCAGAGACTCCCCAGACTCTGGAATAAACTGCCCATGCATGTCAAGCAGAGCACCTCTTTGGTCCTCTTCAAAAGGAACCTTGATGATTGTATGGGAGAAAGGAAATTCACCCCAGGGATCATGTCAGTCGCCCTGCTAGACAGGGGTCCAGGGAAATAAATAGTGTGGGAAGAAATAGCCAGGGAATTGTTATGGCTAGGCTTGTATAGGCCCAACCTATGAACCTATGATTCAATTTCCATTCATGACAGTCGGTTCTGCTCAGCTTATGTGCCACACAATTGTGTTCTGATGGTAGGCAAATCTTTGTAGACTGAGAGTATGCTGAAAAGATATATCCTAGGCACTCAATTGTTTATGTACCACCTCACAGTGGTGTTGTGTATTAACATCTGTAGAGGTTCCAGTGACCACAGATGATCGAGACAGTAGAGAGTATTTATGACAGCTAGCATCTCTTTTATGTTTATATGTTTTGGATTGTCTTTTTGTTCCAAAGACTCTGCACTTTTATTCCCACTGACACTGCTCCCGAAGCAAAGTCTGAGGTGCCTGTTGTGACTGACTGTGCTGGAGCAGGAGAGTATAATTGCAGACCTAGATTCTGAGAAATGTGGTGTCTCCAGCACATAATTTTCTTTTTTTCAAAATCTCCAAAACTGGTATCTGAAAAGTCAAAGGAAGATAATGCTGTGATAATGGAGATTTCAGGTTCCACTGTAGATTTCCCATGTGGAGTTTTGCAAGAGGTATCAAAAGTACCATATATATGCCATGAGACTTAGAATCCAGAGGAATTCCCTCACTGAGAAAGATGTCTTAGAACACCTCAGAAATACAGCTAATTATAAAAATATTTTTTTTCCTGTGGAAGAAAAGCTCTTTCAAACGAGGTGTCTAGGAAAACAATCTTTTGGGAAAAAGTCTGAAAAAATATGTCTTCTGAATGCTCTCATGGACTTGCAGCCAATGAAAGAGATCCCTTACTTATGTAAAAGATTTCTGATACTTTGAAAAAAGACTGCAAATATAAGCAAGTCATCTAAATAGGCAAAAAAAAAGAAAAATAGATGCACACACATACATATACATACATACATATATATATATATATATATATATATATATATATATATATATATATATATATGAATACTTTGCATTCTGTAGTAGAATGTCATAGGAGTTAAGACAGTTTGTGAATAAACACTCTTGGAGCAGAAGACAGCACAAATGGTAAAACGAGAAATGATAGTGTGACCCAGACTCAGAAAACTTTAATAAGTATGAAATTTGGATCTACAGGTATGTAATAATATGCATCTTTTAAATATAAGGTGACTAGGAAACCGAAATGGGTAATAAACAATACAAATTGTGAAGTGACAACATTTTGAAATCTGTCACTATCTCAAATTGTTCCAAAGCAATACCCACTTGAGTCTATGTCAGCTCCAGGAGATAATGCAACAAAAGCAACTAGAAAATCCAAAAATATTCTCCAAAAGAGCAGCTGTTATAATAATTACCAGTCCTTATGAAAAAAATGCAGTTCCAAATGAAGAATATACGTCAGACTCCAAATCTTAAAAACACACAGCACTGTTTTATTCAAGAGACACAAGCACTTTCACTACAGCTTCATCAGGTGTACTAACTCATGAAAATAACACACCTGTTTAAATACTCAAAATGAATCACATGGCATTTTGATTTAAATTATTATAACAGCTGCTCTTTTGGAGAATATTTTTGGCTTTACTATCTCAGATTGGTTCAGAAAAGGAAGATCCAGAGTTGGTTACCAAGAAGCTTCTTCCTTTGCCACCAGAAACATCCTCAAACAAAATTTTTTTCAAACAGAAAAGGAGGAACAGCTTCTGTCACCTACTGAGTTAGCACATGCTGGACAACAGGAGGGAAGAATCCTCTAGAGTATGAAGAGACTCCCACTGCCATCTGGTGCCTTGATGGCTTACTCTCAGAACCAATCTGCCTTAAACAATCTGTTGCCAAAGACAGAAATGGAGGTTCAGACTTTTTGGCAGAATAATGGGGCTTCTAGAGTGATAGCAGGGAGAGAAGCCCCTCATATAGTCATTCAGACTTATTAGACTGACCTTTGCTTTAAGGAAGCTCCTGCTTTCTTTTGGCACCAACCAGCCATTGCTTTTTAAATGTCTGCTTACAAGCTGATGGCTAGGTCTGTTTAATTTGCTTTTTATTGAAAGTTGAAGAGAAAATCCCTTGGTAAACCTTGGTAATCCTTGGAGAAGGGGGGGGGGGCTGAAAAATATGAGAGATCTCTTGAATCAATTTCCCTCTTATTACGTTTTCCAATAACCTCTGCTTCAAAAGCTCCAAAAACTATCTCTGTCCCCAGGGAGATTTCAAAATTTCATTTTTTTTACTTCCTCTGGGAGGTTTCAAGAATGTTAACAGGCCAACCTCCTCATAACATTTCCAGTGGCATCAGTGCTTGAAGTGGTATCAGAAGGATCATATGCACATTTTAAATGATGGCCAGTGATTTACGAAACATAATAAACTAACGTACACAGACAAGATCTGTCCTCACAAGAGGCAGTAGAGGCCAACATATTCCTCAAATTCTCACAAGTGCCTAGCATAAACTTTAACACAAGATCTTGACAGCTGAGGATTCTATAAACAAGTGTTACAGAAGAATACACTTTTCTCAAACTATTTAAAATCCTTCCTTGACTGAAGGAAAGGAATTAGTATTAACTGTTTAGCAGCAGCTGGGATTACTAAAGCAACATCTGCTTGGTCAGATCTGGGACCAGTACATAAAAACAAAAGACTGAGGAACTTTGCATGATCTATGTTTTTAGGGGCAGCAGGCTGACTGTCAGGGAAATGATATGCTGTGATAATAAAATATACTGCAGAATAGAGAGAACAGGAGAAATACAAGCAGGTTCTGAAAATTCAAGTTGTAAAAAAAAATCATAATAGCTTGAAGGACTAAAAGTATCACTATTTTCCTTTGAAACAACTGCTGCATTCTGAAAATAGTTAGTGAAACAGAAATACAATCCTTCAAAGGTAGTGTCCAAAACCACACTCTCCTCAGAATACGAGTCAGAAATCTGTGGAGATTTAACATAATTTGTCTCTTTGCATTAATTTTAAGGTCCAATATCTTGAATCTCTACTTAAAATGAAGACTCGCTTTTTCTTTTACCAAGAATAGCCATAGAAGAAGGGTTCAGAGTCTGCAATAAACCCTAAGCAAACCCGAATAAACTTACCCCTGTCCAGTGTCACTGAGACAGAAGACATATTTGCTTCTTTTTGACAGGAATTCCTGAAGAAACATACCCCAAACTGCCAACAATAACTTCCTTATGTATAGGAACAACTTTCTCGCTAAGCAGGTGGGCATTCCCTGCACCCTCTCCCAGGACAGACAAGAGTGTCTCTCCCCTGCCCAACAAAAGCACACCAACACCCACAGAGGACACGTGTAACCCCTGGTTCATGATGGCTGTAGGGACTACACCAGCTGGACCCAAGAAAAAACAGTGGTCAGAGGAAATGGCTTGGGCCACAACAGTCACACCTATGGCTGAGGCATAATGTTAGCCTGCTGTGGTGACAAAAGCTGAAAACAATATTTTTCTTTTTGTGGTTGGAAGAAGGTATAGCTGAGGAACCAGATGATTGTTCCATGTTTAAGCTGAAAAAGGTACCCAATTTCTGAGGAAGCTTAGCAGTAATAGTTGGTAAAACAGTTAAGTTATATAAAAAGAAACTTTCCCCGTATAAAACAAACTAGAAAGCACTTTAAACACTTATTCCAAAAAAGTAAAATAACATCAGCTTTTCCAGAGAAAAAATAGTTTTAAACAAGTGTTAACAACTTTTTACAACAAAGGTAAAAAAGTGACACTCCCATTGAAAAGTGAACACAAGTCAAATAACAGTCAATAAAAAAACACCTTTACTTTGTTAAAATATATGAATTTGTCAGAAAATATAAAGTAGAAGTTTCCTTCTCCTCAAAAGGAACTTATTTGCCCAACAATGGAACAGTGTTAGCCAATGATCCTCCAAAGCCCATAAAGGATCACTCTCTTTGGCGGCAGGAAAGATCTGAAAGGCTTGGTACTGAAACCTAAATGTTAGTCACTTCAGCTTGAGCTTGACTAATGGTTTGGGCATTTTGAAAATGCACTGAGGCTATGAAAGCCAGCTGGTTGTTCTGACCTTTGCAGACTATAACCCCATATAGCTTATGCTACTGCAAGCAGGGATCAATATGAAGAACATCAGAAATTATGAAGGGATGAATGTCAATGGGCCATGGGCATAGATAACACTAGAAAGGAAAATCAGTGAAATCTCTCTCTCTTTTTATATATACATATATGTATATATATGTGTGTGTGTATATATATATATATATATATATATATATATATATATATATATATTATATATATATTATATATATACACGTACACAAACACACACCTGAAGGTTGACATCAATACAAATTCTGGAAATGAGGTGGAGCACTTAGCTTGAGAGACCTTTTTCCCAGTGTTATGGCAGAAGATGAGCTTTGAGGTAGCTTCATGTGCACTGCATTATGACAGGGAGAAAATTAAAGAAGTTTGAGGCTGGAGCTTTAGTTTATATGTTTGAATCTAGTAGTTCAAAGACCCAACGATCAGACTGGCTGGATGGAATGAACAGGATATACCTTTATTATTGATGTTATACTAAGTGCTGAACAAAGTTACTACATTAATGATTTTTCAGAAGGCTACACAACAGTTTTTTGTAACACAATGGGCCAGTACCCTTTGCTACCATAATAATTTCCCCACAACTAAGAATGGAATGCACTACTGTTACTATTTTTTAATAAGATAATTATTGACTGTGGAAATTGAGGATTAGTTTTATTCTTTTTCTTTCTCCCTGATTGCTTGACTGAATTATCTCAGTGCAAGAAAATAAGAAATCAATTTTTGTATGTTACATTTTTGCTCATATAGGAATCCACATTGGGAAAAAGATTTTCACAGCAAAGGATTGGCCTCTACCTCTGTATATTCTGCAGTTGCCTCCACTGGTGTTCAAAAATGGAAAAGATACTTGAAATTTTGGTGAAGGCTACCACAGCTCTCCAACAGCAATGTGTGGAGGTGGAGTAACACCTACTATCTCTGCAACAACAGTTCAGCTTATTTGTAAATCAGCAGCATACCAAAGCTCCCAAAAGTGCCATAATTCCCTTTATAAGAAGACAGCGATATCCTGTTTTTCTTGAGAATCATTAGCAAAAGCAGTGTCCTCTCAGATTGCTTCCTTAGGTAGTCTAGCAGCAGTAGTGTATGTCATTCTCAGGGGCATCACAAAAAAAGCGCTATTCAAAGGACAACACTGAAGCACAGTTAGCTCTGTTTAAATAATATGCAATGATTGAAAACTTGCCTCATGGGAAGTAATCCAGGCGTTTATCTTTCCACTTAACTGAAGACTACATAAAAGCCTATATGGACTTGGAAGCTGTTTATGTATAAAATTACTAAAACTAAAAAAGGAAATATTGTTTTAGAGTTGCTGCTTCACCTGAGGTACAGACATGTAAGTTTCAAAATTGGTTATTCACTGTGAACATACTGGTGAGGTCACACATGGCTGATTTAATATTTAATGCATATTTTATAGGTGTGATTAGGACCTGATGTAAATAATGAAGGAATACTAGCTAAAGGTAAATTTAAAAGGTAAATCTTTAGTAACTTACAGAAAACGGGTATCTCACACTGACCCTGCAATTTCTGAAATGTTAGTTTTTCAGCAGAATTCATATTATTAACAGAAGCAGCAAATTCTACATCTGTCTCATATGTACCAGGGGATACTAACACATCATCGCCGAAGAGTGTTTCTCTTACTATAATCAACCAAAATCATTGCTTCTGACTTAGTTTGTTTTTAATGCTTTGTGTCACGACACATAGTAAAATACTGAAGCACGTGTAACTGTTGAACCTGTACAAACTACTCATGTTAGACCACAAACTAATATTGTATTTCCCATGTATAGATGTGTTGTCTGTGGAGTGTCAATGCTAAATTCTTACTTGCTAGAAGAACTGCTGAATATACCTTCAATTGTTGAGAAATAACTAAACTTGTTAAGACTGTTATTTTAGGAGAGGAAACAGGCAACTGAAGCAATAAGTGTACATAGGGACAAAATACAGTACCTTCTAACCCAAGCGGAAAAGCAAACTCCTTTAGGTTAACTATGCCACCCAGCAACCACAATTACTCATGGTATGATAAATGATCAAGATTTTCTCCATTTAAAAAAAAAAAAAATGAAAACTATGAGGGAAAGCATACAATCAGAGATGTTGTCAGAGAGACAAAGATCCAGAGAATAAAACAATATGTAATTAGAATCTTTGAAAGGAACTGAAGTGGATATGTTATTTTATGTCTACTGTATCTCACATTTAATATACAGCCAGTTTCTTATCATTTTACTTTTTACTATGAAGAACAGTTTGACTTTGTCAGATGTCATTAGAGCTTAACAAACAGATGGTAAATGTTTCCTGTAATTATTTAACCTTGACAGGATGTTAGGTACTTTGTAGGAGATAAGTTTCCTGAAAGAAAAACACAAACCATGTCAAGAGTAAAGAATGAGAAGTATCCTCTCGCGTGTATACCTTGTTATCTGTTTACTCTTTTCAGCCTTGGAAATGTGCATTTGTGTTTAATAATCAGTCAACTTTGAACTTTGCACAAACTAATCTTTTTTTCTAATTTTAAAATCTAAAAAGTTGCATCTGAGCTTACCATTACATTTCTGTCTGGAAATTTTCTCATATGATGATACTCTATAATAAATAATGTGCCTGCAGCCAAAATCTCTGAATATCTGTTTCTGGCATTGAAGAGCTGCATGATATTATCTGCTAACAAATATTCCTTTTCAGCTGGTGCTGTGCTCTCACGTCTAGCCAAGGTATATTTGGTTTTGCTTCACATCACTGAAGACTGTGGCAGGGATCTCTTCAACAAACATTGGGTACCCATTCCAGTTAGTGCTTTTAATTTAAATTTTGTCTTTGAGTTCCTGAAGGTATTTGGTGATGAAAATAGAGCCTTGGGCTGCATGCACATTATTTATCGCACTAGTGAATGCATTCTGTGTTTAGGTTTATGTTCACAGTTGTGAGGTTTTTAAAGTATATGCTACATGCATTAACTGGGAGGGGCCCGGTACTTAGACTGAATTGGGTTTCAGTCATAAATGCATAGCAGTGAGTGGCCCCGCAAATGCCGGCTGTACACGTCTGATAGTCTGCATGAATCAGTATATATGACCTGAGTGTGATTTCCTTTAAAAAATGAAAAAAAAAAAGGACAGAATAGAGTGGTTAACTACTAACATATTATACAATTATGGGTAATTCAGGCAGTAAGATTGCTGAACCATTTGTGGGTTCTCCAGTCCATTACATGTACTGTACATATGGGACAAACTCTTGTCAGTATATAATATATAGGCACAAACTAACCTAACAAACTTAGATTTATGCTTTCCTGACAATGGCACTGTCAGTAAAACTAAAATACTACATGTACGAGCTAAGTTGGAAAAGAAGGGTAATAAAATATTTGAGCACAAAGCCCTTCACAGCTTACATGCCAACTGAGTGTGATTCTGAGTCCTAAGAAGACATAACTAACAGTAATATATATATATATATATATATATATATATATATATATATATATATATATATATATATAAATATATTACATTTTATATATATATATATATATATATATATATATATATATACACACACACACACACACACACACACACACACACACACACACACACACTTTATCAAAATCAATAAACAAACAGGGGGATGGAGGGAGTGGCTACAGCAGCAGTGAACATTCAAACGTCGTCTACTGTAATCGTAGTTTAATTACACAACTCTAGAATGTTCATCATATTCATCACTGCTACAGTATCCTTAGCTGTATGGGTAGAGTACCATAGTTCAGTACATATGGAGGTGGGGAAGATTCCAGGAGCCCCTGGAGACTGGTCTTAGCAAAGCTTGATCTAGACCTAGAAAAGGAATCAAGCTTGTAGTGCTTTGTAAAAGTATGTACAAAGGACCAAACTGCTGCTTCTAGAATCCAGTTCCTTTCCAAAAAGTCATAGATGAAGTCAAGGCCCTGGCAGAGTAGGCCTTGATCATGCCTGGAAAAGTTTTGTTCTGGTAAGAATAATCAAAGGTAGTAGCCCGAGATAAATATTTGGAAATGGTCAGAACTGACAGACTGTCCCCTCATACCTTTACAGGAAGTGAAGAACTGATCTGCAGATTTGAAAGATTCTGTTCTGACAATATAGTATCTGAGTTGTTTGTGGACATCCAAGGTATGGAGTAACCCTTCTCAGTCATTTTTTTGGGTTCCAGCAAGAAAACAGAGATGGATAGTTTGGCTTAATATAAACTCAAATATCACGTTAGGCATAAAGGGATTAGTTCTCAAATAAATCCTGTCTCTTTAGAAAATGAGATGGGATTGACATACCATAAGAGCTTGTAACTCTGATAGTCTTCTTACAGAAGTCAGAGCAATCAATAAAGTAGTCTTCCTTGTTACGATCCTCAAGTCAGACAGATTAACTGGTTCAAATAGAACAAATATTAGCTTCTCTAACACAAAAATAAGATCTTAAGATGGAACCACCAGTTTTCGTGGATGTCTCTTAGGCAAAACCCCTATCAAAACATTCTGACATAAGAATGCCTTGAAAAAGGAGGATCCTTGGGCAGACATTCTAAAATAATACAATTTGATTACTTTTACATAAATGCAGGGGTGGCTCAAGCTATTGGACTGCAGCCCTCCCAGCTGTAAAACAAGAAAAATCAAACAAAATATAAAATAAAATAACAAAAAGAAAATAATAAAAGCAACCGCTAGTCCCGGAACATCGCGCATGCACACTTGCTCCATTTCCTGATATTCGGACTGGTGGTGAACCAGTCTGGAGCATGCGCACAGAATCCAGACTGTCTCCACCAGCAGTCCGGATTACAAAGACAACATGCATGTCTACATTTTCCCAGCAGTCTATGCAGTCAGAACTACATAGACTGGAAGGGGATCGGACTGCAACATCCACAACCAGGGTGGTCTCGCTGGACAGATAGGATGAGCCTCAGGTGTTCTCGCAGGAAGGGCTTGCCTGCTGCATGGATTGAACAGCTTGGTGATGATAGAGCTTGCTGCTTTTGATGGACGTTGCAGGTAAGAGGTGTTTGCTGCTTTTGATGGACTTTGGAGGTGTGTGTGTGTGAAATACCCCAGTTGCTACATGGTGGTGGGTAGAGAATAAAGCTTGAACCCTATACCTTGGGCCCAAATGGCAAGAGCCTGATTTCCCTACCCACCACCATTTGTAAAAAAAAAAAATGCAGATTTTTGCCTCATATTTGTTCTGTTCCTCATAAAATCTGTGGTTTCTGTATTTTTGTTTCTCAATACAGCCAGTTGTACAGTGGTGCAGCGGTAGTATTTTTGCCTAACAGCTACAGGTTGTCTGGTTTGAGTCTTGGCTGGGGTGCCTTCTATGTGAAGTCTGCATGTCCTGTGTGGGTTTGCTCTGGTGTTCTCTCATCTTCCAAAGACATGTGTCTGGAGTGTTTCTTCCTCTGCCAAAAATTGGCTTTTGTTTCAAATCAGACTTTCCTGGTTAACGAATGTTAAATAAATAAAAATGACAAGCACTGGAATTTCAGACTTCATATTCTTCAGAAAGTACATGGTAACACAAAACCTATTATTATAGCAAATTTCTAAGTTTATAAGATGGATATTTGAAATGTGTCCCGAATTTTGGGACTGTATTCCCCCATTATTGGCTTCTTCCAGGTTTTTTATGCCATGGTTGAGAGCTATGGTGATAACTGAACTCACTGAATATGTTTGGGGGCTGTATTCCCCCATTATTGGCTTTGTTCAGGTGGTTTGTGCTAAGATGTTGACAGCTATGGTGAGAACTGAATTCACTGAATGTAGCTATTTAAGTTTCAGTCTTACTCTTTTATAAAATTGATGATTGATTTGGCATAGTGGTATGTTGATCTGACTGTTTTGCACAAGGTCCTGGGTTCATTACTTGGCAGTGAAATGTATGGTGGTAATAGAGGATTTTATTCCAGCAACTTTTCAACATTATACAAGCAATGTTTAAAATATGTCCCTGTTTTTTGGTCTTTTGCCCCCCCCCCCTAAATTTTGGCTTTTTCCAGATTTCTTGTGCTGTAAAGTTCACAGATACAGCTGAGTGTCAAGTAGATTTTAAAAGAAGCTGAGAGCTGCAGGGGAACAAAAGTTTAGTGATGCTTATGGTGAGCTTGCTTGCATTGTTAATAGCACAACAGGTAATGTACTTGCTTTTGATACAGAAGGCTGTGGGTTCTACTCCCACAGTAGATAGATGCATTGCTAATACTATACTGTATTGTAAAGGGGGTGGATGCTGCAGTCCTTTTTTGGTGAATATACCTAGTAACTCTGAACCTGTTATCAGTTTGCCATCAATCCCCTATTGCAATATTACTAGCTTATCATTTTTTAATGAAACATAGGTAATTTATTCCTCAAGGGCAACAAACACTATTTGTAGATGAAACAATGAAATATAAAGTTGTTTGCTAGCAGCAACCTCTTCATTAGTTACAGATTTCTTTAATGTGGAATTATTTAGATAACTTTTACTTCAGAGATTGTGCATATTTACTGATACTGGTGGACTGTAGAAGTTTGAGTAGACTTTTATGATATAAATGTTCTGAATTGGGCAGTTTTGTCATTATTGGTGCATGCATTTTTTTTTCATTGTTTACTGGAAAAAATGTTCTGAATTGGGCAGTTTTGTCACTATTGGTGCATGCATTTTGCTCCATTGTTTACTGGAAAAATGTTCAAAACAAATTTAAAACGCCCTCTACAACTGTACTATATTGTACAAGGAATATAATTTAATAAAATCAGAAAGGTATATCAAAGACCATGTGTATGTTTCATGTGCAAGGGACCTATGAAAACAGACCAAAGTTAATCTTTGTCACTGGCAAAATGTATTTTCTTTGAATGTGGGTTTCAATGCTGTTCCAATGAATGTGAGATTCAAGGGCAGAGAAGTTTTAATGCTAAGTCTGTTTTCATTGTGAGATTGCATTGTTTTGTTTAGCAAATGTCTTAGTGCCTGTGCTGTAAAATGCAAAATAAAACCTTCAAATGAAGTCCAAATCATCGTAGAAGTAAAGCAGCATGCACATTAGTGTTTATGGTAAATGGGGTGAAATAGCCAAGTAATGGTTCATTGGAATAGCTGAAGGGGGGAGGCTCCATTCGACCATGATTTTGTGAGGGGGAAGGGTGACAAATCCAAAGACAGCCCCGGCTGAACTATACCTCTCAACTGTCCAGATTTGCACAGAATGAATAGATTTTTGCTTCTTATTTTTGGTTTGTTCCGCATTAAATGTGTGGTTTTCTGGCAAATAATTTAGGAATTAAGTCACTAAATAATGACAGACACTGAGTTTCAGACTTCATAACCTTCAGAAAAATGCATGTTATTCTATCAACTGTCTCAGTTTATACAACAATTTTTTTGTACTGTTTATAAGTATAGTTGGCCTTGTCCAGATTTCCTGCATTAACAGGTTGAGAGGTACGTGCAAATAAATTGCTTTAAAGAATTAGGCATATCCAAATCTCTCAATTGTCCCTGATTTTGGCTCAAAATGTTGCTCTTCCCCTAATAATCCCGCCGCAAAATGGCAATTTTGGAAGAAAACGTGGAGGGTTTACAATTAAGAAATAACTGTAATAATCAGAGTTATAGATTACTTTTATTTCAGAAATGCAGTAGATTATTTTATTTTGTCAGCTGCTCAAGTTAGCAATACTAATATTAAAAATGTGTCCCTTCTTTGACAGGTTCCCAGCTGTATTGTGTGGCTATTTTATATTTTTGCATCACATTTTTGGTCCATTTTTCATAAAATTGTGTTTTTTTGGAAAATTACTATCAAATCATTAAATACTGAAGTTAGAAAATAATTACAGACATTTGTGTTTCAGATTTCACACCATTCAGAAATTCATACTAATGCAAGACTTACTACTCTATTACCTTTCTAAGTTTATAAGAGCAATATTTAAAATTGTCCTTATTTTTGGGCTTTGTCCCACTTCTATGTATGGCTTTGTCCAGACTTCTTGCTCTGAGGTTGAGATATGACAAATGTGTCAGGGCCATCACAGTCAGCCAGAGACATTTCAAATTGTGACATACTTGTTTTACCCCACTGCCCCATGTAGTGTGACTCTGGATGTGTCCAAGCAAGGCAAGGAGCAGTTACGCAGTGTAAATGCGCAGAGTATTCCCCCTAACCAAGGTAGACACAAGTACTACTTTTATTATTTCCTTGATTTTGCAGAATGCTCTGGTTTGTCATATTTTATACTGTTGATTTATGCTTATTATTACTCAGAAAGTGCCTGTTGCTCTGTGTTTAAGTAGCAATGCTTTAATGACTATCAGGTAAGCTTGTCTGAAATTGTAAGATGCAAGTAAACTTTAATAAGCGTACTGTTAAAGAATTGCCAACAGTGAAAGCCTTTCTGTTGTTGCCATGCACAGAATACTTGCATAACTAGATAATGTATAAGAATTGGGTATTGAAATGCATATGCCAGTACTTGTAATAAAGGACAGGATTATATTATTTTAAGCTCATTACATTTGTTGGAGACTTGCAGTCATCTTTGCAGGCTTTACCTGTAAACCAAACAAAATGCCAATCTATCATGTGTGGTCCATTACATGTACAGTAATCCTTTAAGCAATGTATCCTGAGCTTGTTTCTTGTTTGCTTTTCATTTTTTACTTTGATCATGTTTTCCCCATGAAACAAGTAGATAGTTGTTGTCAGGCAGCAGGTCTTTTTTGGATAAGAAACATTTTTACAAGTGGGGTATCACAGAGATTGCTACTTTCAGCATATTATAATTAGAACTGCAGTGCAAGGAGAAGTGGTTTGAGTTGAATGCTGCTTGTTTTTCTTGTACTTGATTTTGACTGGCATTCCAGTAATGTATTTAAAAAGTAATTTATTTTTTCATGCCTCACAGCCTTTTTGTTTCCATCTAGATATTAAGTAAGCTGTCATGCAGCTAATGCATTGAAATATTCTTCTACACTTCACATTGTCTTGATTGGACTCTCATAATGACAGTTTGGCACCCAAAGCAGCGTATTTAATTAAAGTTCCAGTTTTTGTGGTTTTGAGCATAGCTCCTCCCCTTTCTAGTTGACCACACCCCTTCCCACTGACCCCACTCATTCAGCTGTCTCCTGCAGCCCCCCTTCGATTTGAACTCACCAGCCGCCACTGCATAAATGTAAATGTGCCTACGTCACAAGTGATAATTCAATAAAATTGTTTAAAAAAATGAACTCTGTTGAAGGGCTAAGAAAGGCCAAAGTATACAAACTTACACAATACTGTAAAACCAGAGACACACTAGCCCTAAATGGGTACTGGTTATGTTGGAAATAATTAGAAAATCCTTTCCCATTTGCTAATATATGATTTTCTGGTAACAGGCTTTTTTGCCTTCATTAGTACCTGCTGCATGACCTCAGTTAACAGGTGTCTAGAGGGGAAAAGAGACTATCATGCAGGCAGTCAGATAAAGTTGGCTGGGGTCAGGTGTATGTAACACCCCTGTTGCTGTGTGAGTAGATCCATTATGTGAAGTGTGTGGTAATTACCCCTGGCCATTTCCAAAAGAAGGGAGAACCACTGTTGCCTTGCTAGAAGGGAGTCACTGCAATGATCTTCTGGGATACCTTCTGAATTTTCAGAGGTACCCTAGATGTCAGCAGAAAGGGTGGAAAAGCATACAGGTGCATTCCTGTCCAAGGAAAGGTAAAGGCATGTCTTCCAGGCCAACTTCCCAGAAAGGGATCAAATTCTGGAAGACCCCATCATCTTGTTTCTATCTGTGGTCCTGATCAGCTTGTCTGGCAAACAGTTTTGCTCTGATGGGATGTAGGATGCCTGCACAGTGAAAATGTGCTGTGAAGCTATATCCCAAGCTAACACAGCTGGTCAGCAAAGGGGGTAAGATTCGTTTCCCCCTTCCTTGTTGATGTGCCCCATGACAGTAGTATTGTCTGTAGCAACCTGAAGAGGTCCAGTGGACCAAAGATGGTTCAGAGAGTTGAGTGCCTTGAACAGAAGAACCTTTATATGTATGTGCCTGCTTCTGTCCATGGTATCCCAAACACCTTGCACTTTTACCCTTTCTGAAATTGTGACCCAAGCAAAATCTGAGGAGTCTGTGGTTACTGACTGCTTTGGAGCATGAAAGGAGTAGGGGAGACCTGGATTTAGGGATATCTTCTGTCTCCAGCAAGTGATTTATCTTCTGACAACCCTCAAAGCTGGGATTTCAACAGATCATGAGTCAAAAAAAGGCAGTGAATGTTCTGCAATCCCAGCTTGTGTAAGAAATCTCTCACATAAATGAGATATTCTTGACACTATGAAAAAGATGCTGTAATAATTAACAAGTCATCTAAGTATGGACAACCATGGATACCCTGTAGCAAGCATGCAATAAACTATAACTGAATCAAGACACTCTTGGTGCAGAGGATAGTCCAAAGGGTAAGACAGGGAACTGATAATGTTATCAAGGGACAGAAAATCATAAAAAAAAAAAAAACATCTGAGGTCTGTATTACAACAAATGTCCTTTAAAATGTAGTGTTACCTGGAAACTTAAGTGATACAAAAAATATAACAGGTTGTGAAGGGACAGCATTTTGAACTTGGGTGCTATCTTAAATTGATCTAGAAAAAAAAAAGAAAAAAAAAGAATCCAGAACTGGTCTTCAAGCATTTAAGCATTTTCTTTTCTTTGGCACTAGAAAAAAAAATCATTGAATAAAAAACCTTTCTCAAACTGGGAGGGAGGAATTGGAACTATCACTACCTGAGACAGCATATTTTGAAGTACAGGGGGAATAGAAGAGGTCTGGTCTGATCTAGTGGATGAGGAATCATACCCTGAAAATGAGGAATTTCCTCCCATTGCCATTTATAATCTTGATGAATGATCTCCAGAAGCCAATTGTCTGAAACTATCTGTTGCCAAAGAGAGAAGTGGAGATTCAGACTTTCTAAAAGGGAAAAGGAACTGCCGGGGGGAGAATAGGGAACAAGGTTCCTCATTACAGCCGAGTGCTCCTTCAGGTATCTTCTGCAGTTAACCCCTACTGCTCCTCTAGGCGTCAAATATGGATTGTTCATATTTGCATTAATAATTCCAAAACCATGTTACTTACAAGGTACCAGGATATTTTGTCTTGAGCCATATGTGATGGCAAACACAACTCTATTGATATTTGACCTCTTTCAATGAGAGTTTTCTAGAACTCTAAGGTGATAACTTGTTTTTAAAGGCTTAAGCCATGCCCACTAGGGGTTAAAGGTGCACACTCAAAAGAGCTGCTCCGGAGTGAAAGTCATTCTGACTTGTTGGACTGTCCTTGTTTTTTGGGGGATATGTATTTTTCTGGAACCCTCTTACATTTTTTTTCGTAAACGTCTGTTTACCAGCATTTTGCTAATACCTTTTATTTTGTTTCTTGCCAAAACTGGATGAGAGGTTAGACAATCCCTTAGAAAATTTGGAAAAGGAGGGCTGAAAAATCTTAAGAGTTTCCCATTATCAGTTTAACCCTCTCATCACACTTTTTGATAACATCTGCAGCACTGGGGAAAAAAATCTCTATTAAAAGGAAAATTTAAAATCTTATTTTTTCTCATTATCCCAGAGGTTCTGAGAATGCAGTCTGGCAAACTCTTCAAATGAGTACCAGTGGCAATAATAGCTCTGTAAGACATATCAACAGAGTCGTATACACACTTTAAACGAGTTGTGACCTGTAAAATGGAAGAAATTAAACCATTTAAAGGAGACTTTTTCTCTCAAGAAGAAACTACAGACAAAACGATCCTCATACTTTCACAATTAGCTGGAATAAACTTTAACACATGAGCCTGACAATTCAAAATTCTAATGATCATGGTTGCAGAAGTATACACTTTCTTCCCATACTTAATTCTTTTTGCATCCTTGTCAGAACGTGTAGGATTGGAAATTAACTTTTTGTTATGTACTTACCATAACTTTAGATGTTTGGGATCCATCTCGCCTACATTCTATACTGATGGGCTCAGAGCCGATCCCTCGGCTCCGACTTGGCACGCTATGCTATAGAGCGAAGCCTCTTATTGGCTGAGCTATTTCTTATCCCAGGATGCACCACCACTAATCCCCCAGATCTTGTTTGTCCGCATTCATGCACACATACACAACTTGTTTATATAACATTGCCAGATGTTTCAAGATGAAACAACAGGATTCGGACCTTCTGATATCCTCTGATCTCCAAGGAAGGGGGAAGGAGGGTGGGTTATTGGGAATGTAGGCGAGATGGATCCCAAACATCTAAAGTTATGGTAAGTACATAACTAAAAGATGTTATGTGATCCTATCTCGCCTACATTCTATACTGATGGGACAGCGTCCCTAGCACCTAAATCCTGGGTGGCTCACTGGAAAACACTCCTGAGCACTGTGGAACCAAATGAAGCTCGTCCTCTAGATGCCACAACCAATTTGTAGTGAGAAATGAAAGTGTGCGGGGAGGACCAGGTAGCCGCAGCACAAATGTCACTAATGGCAAGCTTAGAATGGAATGCTATTGAAGTAGCCATAGCTCTTGTAGAATGAGCTTTGACAGAGGTTGTAAGCTCTTTATTAGAAGAGGAATAAGCTTGAGTAATACAGTCCCTGATCCATTTGGCAATAGTGACCTTTGTAACGGCTTTGCCTAATTTATTATCGGAAAAGGATACCAACAATTGATCTGTTTTCCTTGTTTGTTTGGTCCTATCTAAATAAAAACGTAATTGCCTGTGGACATCTAATGTGTGGAATATGTATTCCACTTTGTTTGAATACTTCGGAAAGAAGACTGGAAGTTCTAATGACTGTTGTAGGCAAAAACTGGAACAAACCTTAGGAACAAAGGATGGATTTGGCCTGAGAGATACTCTATCTTTATGAAAAACCAAGTACGGAGGTTTTACAGACAAAGCTTGAAGCTCTGAAACCCTTCTGGCAGAAGTAATCGCAACCAGAAAGGCAGTTTTCCACGATAGAAATTTTAAATCACATGTTGCTGCCGGATCGAAGGGGGGAGAAGTTAAGGCACGTAACACCACATCAAGATCCCATGGAGGAGCAGGATGAGAAATTGGAGGTCGTAAAAGCGCAGCACCTTTCATGAAGGTCTTACACAATCTGTTGCTCATTAAAGGTGGGTTTATAGACTCGTGAAAATTGGAAATAGCTGCCAATTGAACCTTGATGGTAGAGACTGAAGAGCCTTGATTGAAAAGGAGAGTTAGAAATTTCAGGACTCCTGATACGGGAATAGTGATGGGATCCAGGCCTCGGAGTTGAGCCCAAATAGCAAATCTCTTCCATTTGCTAGAATACAATTTCTTAGTAGCAGACTTGTGGGCCGAAGATAAGATGTGTACAACTTCCGGGTCTAAGGTATGATTCCTGACTATAGTCGGAAGAGGAGGAGCCAAGCCGTCAATTTTAAGGTGTGTAGGGACTGGTCGAGTAGTCCCGACTGATGAACCAATAGGTCTGGGATCTGATCCAGGAACCATGGACCTTCCAGTGCATATTCCCGAAGATAGGGGAATCATACCTGACGAGGCCAGTAAGGAGCAACTAAGATCATTTTGCTCCCCAAGTGAGACACCTTTTGGATCACTCTGGGAAGGAGGGGAACTGGGGGAAAAGCATAAAGCAAGCCAGGGGGCCACGGATGAGCTAGTGCGTCCATAGGGCTCTCCCCCTGAGCCGGGGTGAGGGAGAAGAACTTTTTGCACTTCGGATTCAGCGGGGTTGCGAAGAGGTCGCAACAAGGAATTCCCCATTTGCTGAAAATCTGATTTGCAACGGTAATGTTCAGAGACCACTCGTGTGGAGAGAGGATAGTTCTGCTCAGTCTGTCGGCTATCAGATTGGACTTGCCAGGGATATGAGTCGCCACTAGAAAACGTTTGGTCGACACTGCCCATTCCCAAACTCTCATGGCCTCTCTGCAAAGAGGGTAGGATCTGGTCCCTCCCTGTTTGTTCAGGTACCAGACAACTGACATGTTGTCGGAGTGAACGGCAATTACGCCCTGAGGGAGGTAAACGTGAAGGGCTTGTAGGGACAGAAGCACCGCCCTCATTTCCAAGATGTTGATATGAAGTAGGGTCTCTTCCGAATGCCATCTGCCTTGGACTGACCTGCCCAGGGAATGCCCCCCCCACCCCATCTGGGAGGTGTCCGTAGTCAAAGTGGCCACAGGAGGAGGCGGAACAAAGGGTCGTCCCTGATCCAGATTGGAGGGCACCAGCCACCAGCGAAGGTCCCGTTTGCAGGTTTCTGTGATCCATATGAGGTGACTGGAGGGAGATCCTGAAAGGACCACTGAGTTGAAAGAAGCCACTGGAGAATTCTCATGTGTAACCTTGCTAGGGGAACTAGAAGAACCGTGGCGGACATAGATCCCAATAGCTGCAGGACCATTCTGGCTGGGGCTTTGGATCTGGGAAGTAAGGCACGAACTTGAGCCTGTATGGTTTGTATCCTTTCTGTAGGTAGATAGACTCGCATTCGGTTTGAGTCTATCTCTGCTCCGATGAATCTTATGCGTTGAGATGGCAGCAACACAGACTTTGGCCAATTGAAGGTGATTCCAAGGGAAGTGCCCAGTGATATAGTGGCTTGTAGGCTCCGCAATAGTAGATGCTTGGAGGCGGCAGTTAGGAGCCAGTTGTCTAGATACGGAAACACCTGGAATCCTAGACTTCTCAGGTGAGCAGTCACGACCGCCAAACATTTGGTGAACACCCTGGGGGCTGTGGTGAGACCAAAGGGCAGCACGCGGAACTGAAAATGACTGTCTCCTAGGCTGAAGCGCAGATGTCTCCTGGACGCTTGATGTATCATGATATGGTAATAAGCGTCCTTGAGATCTATGGAGCACATCCAAACACCTTTCTCCAGCAGTGGGAGAATTGGATT
Source organism: Protopterus annectens (assembly GCF_019279795.1). Classification (NCBI taxonomy): domain Eukaryota; kingdom Metazoa; phylum Chordata; order Ceratodontiformes; family Protopteridae; genus Protopterus; species Protopterus annectens. The sequence goes on along the minus strand of NC_056735.1, from coordinate 642,530,180 downwards.
GTAGGGTGACCATTCGGAACGTGGACTTTTTGACTGAACGGTTTAGAATGCTGAAATCCAAAATGGGCCTCAAGTCCCCGGTCTTTTTTGGCACCAAAAAGAATCTTGAGTAAGTCCCTAATCAGATCTGGTCTGCAGGGACCGGTTGGATGACTCCTTTTTGCAGCAGCTTTGAAACTTCTGAGGCTGCAATTTCCCGTTGACTGGGTGGCGGGTCCGGGATTTTTTTGGACTGAGGTGGGGAGTGAGAAAAAGGGATAGCATAACCTCCGGCGATAATTCGAAGCACCCATCGGTCCCGAGTGATACCTTCCCAGGCTTTTAGGTGCCTTGAAAAACGACCCCCGACTGGCTCCGGAGCTGCACAGCCGGGCAATCCCTCAGGGACTGTGAAAGGCTGAAGAGCCACGAAAGGACTCGCGGTCTCCAGTGTTGCGGGGGCCTCTGCCGCCTCTGGGACGGCGTCTTCCATAAGAATTTCCCCCTCCTCTGCCTCTAGAAGGGGGATCGTCCTGCTGTGAAGGGTAAGACTTCTGAGATCTACGGAACCACATTTTCCCTCCTCTTTTAGCCTTGGGGTAAGGCTGAAAGGGAGTGGAAAATCGTGCCCCTACGGCAGTCAAAGTCTTACCTTCTTGCTCGCAGCGGGTCAATGTGTCCTTTACCTTGGGTCCAAACAAAGAGGACCCATCAAAGGGGGCATCGGCAAAGGAAGACTTAAAGGCCTCCGCAAAATGACACAGGCAGAGCCAGGCTTGCCTCCGTAGAGCAATGCCTGTACCCGCCGCTCTACTCGCCCCTTTGGCTGCATAAGAAATGAGCCTCATGGACGAGTTTGATATGGACGACAATGTAGCCAGCTGAGAGCCAACCGTCTGGGCCAGCTGCTCAGGCAGGTTACCCAAGAGGGTATCTGAAAGTTCCTTAATCAGATCCCTCTGAAATCTGGTAAAGTGCGTTAGATAGTTCAGGGACCTTAAAGTAAAGGCCGCTGAACTTAGGGTGCGCTTACCGTACCGATCCATGCTCCTAGACTCCATATTGGGAGGATGGACGGACGTTGAAGCCTCTGCTACATCTTGCTGGGTAGCAGATGCCACCACCAAGGCATCTACAGCCACACCTTTCGTCAAGAACTCCTTATCTGGGGGTGCTGATAGGAACTTATTTGGACGAGCAGGCACCGGTTCCACAGAGTCTGGGTGTTTCCACGCCCTTCGACAGATCAAATCTAGGAGCTCGTCGAAGGGCGGAGACACCCAGGAGGCGGAGGGCTGAGCCCCAAAGGCCTTAAGGAACACCGACTCATCAGCAGAAGGGGGTTTGGATTGCCAGCCGCCTCATTGTTTAAGGGCTTCCAGGATGTCTGCAAAGGAGACATCATCTGAGGATGACTTAGGGGACCCCTCTGCATCATCAAGATCAGTGTCTGATGTGAGAGACTCATCGGGGGAGTCAACGTGCTTCCTCTTGCACGATCATTTCCTGGGGGTTCCTCCGAAGAAGCTTCAGAGGGACCTCCAGGAGGGGGGGGAACCCCAGTGGGGGTAACCTCAGGCCCCGGCACTCCGCTGTCTAAGGACAGGGGAACTGCCAAAGACCCAGTCTCCGTATGCAGGGAAGGTGCTGGGGAGACCGTGGAGGTAGCCAAAGAAGATTTGGCTAACGCACTCCTCACTGCCCTGAAGGCGGGACCACCAGAATCATGGGAAGGTCCCACCTCCGTGGCCACAACGGTAGACGGTACTCCCGCAGCCGACGCACCGAGAGGAAGGCTTGGGACCGAAAGCATCAATCCCGAAGCATCCCCCCCCGGGGCCGACAGAGGAGGTCCGCGTACTGAACTCCGACTCGAGAGCCGGGGTTGGAGTAAGGGTCGGGCCCGACCTGAAAACCTCCATCGGCTCCACCAGCACCGGCTCCAACGGTGCCGAGGCTGTTGGAGGAGGAACCATAACAACAGGGTGGACCATCGGCTCCGAAGCCGAATGGGCTGGAGCCGAAACTAACTTTTGGAACACCGGAGACTGGAAAAGTCTTAGGAGCACCCTGTCGATGTCCGAATCAGACATCTTGGAGGATCTAGATGACACCGATCGGGTCCGAACCGACTTCTCCATCGGCTCCATAGGACTAGGGGACCGTCTCTGAATGGATTCGACTACTATCGGCTCCGAGGGAGACCTCAAAACAATTTCCCTGGGTGCCGATGAGGGCTTCGGCGCCGAAGGGGAAGAGTCTGAGCCGGCAACCCTCATCTGCTCCAAAATCAGTGGAGCCGATGAAGGTGACCCGCCTCTCGATGCCCCAGTCCTCGGCTCCGAAACCAGAGGGGTCGAGACTGGAGGCATCGAGGCAGACCGTTCCGCCCATGGCTCCGAAGTCCGTGGAGCCGATGGAGAAGCCTGCCTAGGTTTCTTGGCAGTCGGTTCCGACAGACTGGTCAGAGCCGACGCTTTTTTCTTCTTGGTAGGAGAGGAGGAGGAAGATAAGGCCTCCTCAAAGGAGGGTTTAATCAGCCCTTTTAATATTAATTTATTCTTCCTCTCTTGGAGGACTCTAGCAGAAAAGGCGTGACACACGCTACAGGACTCCTGTAGGTGCTTGGCGCCTAAACAATATACGCACGAGGAGTGGTCGTCAGTTATCGACATTTTGTAACCACACCTTGCGCACTTTTTAAACCCAGAGGGTCTATGTTCCTTAGACATGCTGACTTAACAGGTTACTAGAAAAAACAAGTGAAAGTAGCTGTACAGTGAGATATTTTACCACAAAGAAAACTTAAACCAAGTTTTTTTTTTTTTTTTTTTTTTTAACAAGTTAAGTACACAAAGTCAGAACAATATACAATATCACTCAGGACAAAAATTACTGAAAAGGAGGGTCAAGACCCTCTAACTTAAGCAGGTACTTGACCTCCAGAAAAAAACACTAGATAAAGAATAGGGGAAGGCCCCTCTAACTTAAACGGGAAACCTTCCCTAAAACCAAAACACAATTTCTCTCAAGAAAAGTTATCAAACACACTCGTACAACAACAATAGCTGTTAAAACAGCTTTTGGGGTAAAAATAGCAAAATTCCTGACAGGAAACTTTGAAGAAAACAGTACTTAGCTCAGCCAAGTTGAGACCACGTCCTAGCTTGTAAGCGGCAAACGAGATCTGGGGGATTAGTGGTGGTGCATCCTGGGATAAGAAATAGCTCAGCCAATAAGAGGCTTCGCTCTATAGCATAGCGTGCCGAGTCGATGCCGAGGGATCGGCTCCGAGCCCATCAGTATAGAATGTAGGCGAGATAGGATCACATAACATCTAAGCGTTTAGCAGCAGTAGGATTAGCAAAAGCTATAGCTGCTTAGTCATGTTTGAAATGTCTATGTTTAAAAACGTAGAAGACTGAGAAACTTTATACAATCTGTCTTTTCAGGGGCTTCCGGCTGACTATCTGGAAAATTGCAGGCAGTGGCATACACATCCTCCAAAGCTGACAACACTGGAGGAGTGAGTGACGGTCGTGGAAATTCAGTCTGTTACTGGTCATATTATTTTCTGAGGGACTGAGAAACCTCAGTGTTTTCCTCCTGAAAACACTGTCACATTCTGGAAATAGTTTCAGAGAAAGAACAGCGCTCCATAGGGAGAATCAGATACTGTGCTTTTCTCTGAGTCTGAATCAGAAATCTGAGAAGAAAACCTCTGCATCTGTCCCTTCATCTACCAGCTCAGATCAACAATCTTGAATCTCTTCAGGAAAAGAGACATCCCTCTTTCTTTTACTTGAAACCACCTTATAAAAAGGATTAACAGCCTGAATTAAACACTGGACCAGATATGGTCAACTACTGCTGTCTGGAGCATTTGAGGGGGAGTTGATACATGTTTAGTTTTCTATTTCCATTTGACAGGAAAAATGGGGCATACAATGCTGGTAATGGAAGCAGCAGCTTCCCCACGGTTGGGTATAACATTCTGACTTAACAGGGAAGCCTTCCCTGTTCCCTCTCACAGACAGACAAGAGTAGCACTCCTTTGCCCACTGAAGGGACCCCAACTGCCAGAGTAGACATGGCTAACACCTGATACATTGTGGCTGCAGCTGCTACACCAGAGGGATCCAAGGTAAAAGATAAGTTTGAGGAACCAGCTTTGGCCATAGCAGAGTCACCCACTTGTGGCTGATGTAAATTACTAGCCTGTTATGGTGGGCAATGGTTGTTTGCTTAACATCTTCTTCTTGTGGCTTGAAGGAGGACTGACCATAGGACCAGTACTTTGTCCCATGGTCAAGCCAAAAATGTTCCCTCTTTCCTGGGGAAAACATTCAGCATAAGCTGATAAAAAATTAAAGTTGTTAAAAGTCACTTTTTTCTCATAAAAACACAGTAAACACAATTTAATACACTTTACCAGACCCAGAAAAAAAATAAAAACAGTGTCTCCATGGAAAAGAAATGTTTTTCAACTGATTTAAACAACTTTTAACTCAAATGAAAAAATACAGCTAAGTCTTGTGGCTGTCCATTCAAATACAAACTGCTAGATTAAAAATAACTTTCTTAAGCAGGAAAGTATTTAAACAATATTTTTTATGTGGAATGTTTTTCTCCCAAAGGGACTGATCTGCCCAGCAAAAGAACAGCACATGCAGACTGGCAATTCTTGAAAGCCCCCAGAAGACCACTATTTTCAATGGCAGAAAAGCTCTAAAGGGTTTAGCACTCAAACCAGTGTTTTTATGTAGATCAGCGTGAGCTGCTTAACGGTTTGAGAGTATGAAAGGTGGCCTATACCTTTGGAAGCTGTCTGTCTGTTATATCCTTGGCAGGATATAACCCATGATCTATATGAAAGACATCTAGTCTTTTTTAAACCAATGATGTAGACAGAAAGAGCTCAAAGATTAATGCTAAAACACGCAGCATTATCACCTTTGGAACACAGAAAAATGACTGGTGCCAAAGCCCTGGACTAAAACTCAATGCCATGAAATGTATTAAGGTGCCTTTTAGGAAAACTGCCACCCAGGCTAATTATGCCATTGATAAGACCCACCCCGGGATCTGGGAACACATGTAGACAGTAATCTGGCTTTTGATCAACATGTGCTCAAAGTAATAAGAAAATCATTCTATGTCACCCAACTTATTTATTTGTCTTTGTTTACCGGGAAAGTCTGACTGGGTAATTTTCAGCTGGGGCCCGGGGAGGAAAAACTCCATTTGCTTACATTGCATTATAGTAATTTCCAGTTAAACACAGAGTAGTTCCATTTCTATTTACACTTCTACACAAGCAGTAGTCACATTTGTACATTCTAAGATTTTACAGAGTTGGAAGTTACTAGAGAGAAAGCCCACAACCCATGTGTGACTTATAAGTAAGGGCAGAGCATCCAGGTTCAAGGAAGTCCTAGTGCCACTTTAATTGGCCCTTATCAGACCTATTATTGAGTATAATACCCCCAATGGCATGTACCTGACCAAACATATGCAACAGTCAGAACGCCCACAAAGGTTCCTTACTGGGAGAATCCAGGATATAAGCACATTTTCCTATACAGATCACCTTAAAGCCCTACTTCTTTATACTCTTTCTCCTATTGGTTACCAACAGGCAATCTATGCCTGGTATAACAGGCATCCTAAGATCCAGATCTGATGGACCATTTGCACATTCACAAAAGAGACAGCATCAGAAACACTGGATCCAAGGATTTAAATTTTGCTTGTGACATAAATAAGACATGCTGGTGAAACATATATGTGTCTCTGAGGATTCCCATGCTCTGGAACAGGTTCCCCATCCATGTGAAGCAGAGTCCATCCTTAACCCATTCATGCTTAACCTTGACCATTGGATGGGAAATTGGAAATTCAACCCTGGTTTGGCCCCCATGTCTCTGATAGACAGAGGCAGACAGTAATGCCTAAACTAACCCCCCCACACACACACACACATAACCTGTAGAAACTTCCTAACTAACATACACCATCCTAAAAACAGGGACACAATTGGGTTGGTTGCACGAGTAGGCTTATAAAAACCCTGATGGTCATTAGCCTAGTATATAATTATGAACCTATAAACCTAAAACACCCATCATCTACAGTTTTCAGCTTAGCCAGTACCCCACCACAAATGGGCAAGGTAGTCAGAAATCATGGCACCTGGATTGCCAGTTTCCTCAGCTTTGACCACCACGTTGCTAAAGTAGTTAGGAAACGCTTCTGTCTAGCATAACTGATTTCCAAAAGTAACTCATCTAGGTCAAAGACTGATAGTGTCCCACCATACTCTGCCCTTTCAGCATGTACCTAGCAGGACATATCATGAAAGGCCCTAAAGGTTGCTGATAAAAAAAGATTACTAGCCTAAAACCCCTTACCTATCAAGCCAAACTAGATGTCCCACTCCAGTATTCTGTCTCTTACAGACTTCTATGTACAGATCAATTCCTAAAAAAGTGTACCATTGACAAAAGTTGTACTCACGTCCTGGAATTCCAAAATACAGAATTCAGAAACCCAATTTGCAAAGTGAGGGGGATGAACATTTCTTCCTGAGTTATGTTGACTTAGCAGTAAGAACAGTGGTGGGAGTCAAAGCCCTGCTCCCCATACAAAGAAAATACCTGTTGAAAAGGTATTTCAGTACTGTTTAGGTATTTGATCTTGGAATTCTGTATTGTGGAATTCCAAGCACTGTTACCTTGTACAAAACTGCTGAGGACTGATTTATTTTATGATTTGTTAAAAGCAAGATATGAACATAGTTCAAAATACATGTATGTCATAATACCACACTCTCGTGGTATTAGCATGAACATGAGAAAGTAACCTAAGAATGTTAAAAGTACTGACCACCTTCCACATTTTCCTTAGTAGTGCAGACTCGTTCAACTGATAGATAAAACAGTCCATGTTTTTAATAGAAGTATTTGGTGGACCCCACTTAAGTTTCATTTCCTCATCCACAAATAAATTTTTAGGTGGATTTAATTTCTCTGAAAAGAAAAGATGAAAATAAGTTGTGTAACAACAAAGTGATCACAGGAAGGGAAAAAATCTACAGAAAATGTAATGCAGTAATAATGTGAGAAACTTACCTATTTTGTAAGGCTCAAACTGCTTACACTCTATAGCACTCAATGATTGACCACTTAATACATGTACACAAGCATAAACTAATTCTGCTATTTTATTATTATTCTGAATATGGCATCCAGTGTGCTGGTGATGTAATGTTTTCCAGTAGTGCTCACATGTCAGTTTTTTTCCTTGAGTGCTAAAAAAGAAATTGATATACTCTGTTTTTTCTAAAATATTAAACAGTAGTCCTTTAAAAATTTAAACATACATCAGTACCTACTTACCAAGCAGAAAAGAAGTACTGTGAATCATTTTGTGCTTTCTTGCTAGTGATCCAGGTACAGTTAAGATTTCTCTCATCAAAGATCACACATGAGATGTCTTCCAAAAATATTGTAGTTGAGCCTGCATACAAAACTACATCAGTTATTAAGTATAATGATAATTTCTTTGATCAAATCACATATGATTAAAATGAATCAAGCATGTTTTCTCATTTTCCACCTTAAATCAACAACTACAGACAATGAGGCCAACCCGACAAGATAGCAAACACAGTCTGCAGCAGAAATTAAGTAGATATTCTGGTTGGACAATGATTATTTCAGGCACTTTTCTAGGCAATGCAAACAAAATGTACCAGAATGTCATGCAATATTAAGCAATACTTTATTATTGTTATATTATTATATTTATTTTTTATATGATATATATAAAGGCCCCTTGCACAAAGAAATACACAAAGACATTTGAAGTAAAAAACAGCCAATGAAAACAGCTTATAAGTAATATTAAAACTGAAGACAATTTCAGAGAGGCACACAATATGTAATGATGGCAGGATTTCACAAAGAAATATAACGTGGATGATTTATTAACTTACGTGATAACAATGTAACTAAAATATCCTTGGGGATATTGTCATCTATGACATGGGCAAAACGGCAGAGTAGGTAAGGGTTTTTTTATGCACTCATGTTGCCAAACCGGCTTTAATCTTTTCAGACACTAGTAATCAGTAGCCTATCTTGACAAGTGATTTCAAGGCATGGAATCAAACCTGATGCAGTGCCAGTCTACCCCACATGCGCGTGGACACACACACACACACACACACACACACACACACACACACACACACACACACACACACACACACACACACACACACACACACACAACTGCAATGCTGCATATCTAATGGCAAATTTGGATGATTACTAACAAACTTATCAGAATGCCTTTAGGATATAGGAGGAAAGAGGCTTCCCTTTGGAAAGTCACTCAGACACAGGAAAGCCGCACACATTCCCCACAGAAGGCAGTACCTCTAGAATGCAAATCAGAGGACCAAACACACTGTGACAGCAGTGCTAATCACTGAACCATTTGTCTGCCCCAATAATGAGTAATAAATACAAAAGATCTTAAGAGCAAAGATATCTGACAGTTTTACACAAAGAACACAACATACACAAGGAATATATGCAGCCTTGAGATAAACAAGGTAGCTAAGATAACAGGTATAAATAATTATGTGGAAGCAGCAAATCAGAGCTGTTCAGTCCAGTTTAGACTGACATTAGTAAACCAGTGGTGTGACTACCAGAGGTCCTTGCATTTACTGCAGAGCTAATGAAAGAAGTGACATTCTCCACAGGCATTTGTTTAAAATCCATCTGTATTGCTAATATCAGTCAAAATAGTATTCTAAAAAAAGAGGTGGGTTATTTTATAAAAAAGGACATTTCCCCAGCCAATAAACAAAAGTAAGATGTCCAAGTAAAGGCTCCTTGCTCATTTTATATAAGGAAATGGGCTCTAGGTGCAATAAAATATTTGGACCTTACAGAGGGCCAAATTTCCTAATTAAACAACCTATAGATTAAGATGCTCAATAGAAAAGTAGATCTATAAGCAATGGGCAGGCAACTGGCTTCTGACAAGGAAAAACATAATGGTCTGTTAGGGATATGGGAAATAAAATGTCTGATTTTGCTGCATTTGATTTCAAGCAGTTCAGTACTATAAGGGAAAAATGTCTATGGATGCTAGAGGAAGGGTGCATTCCAGCTTAGTTATAAAACCATTTTCTCTGTATTATGTTTCTTTCTTCAAGGTAGTGGCATCTAGTCAGTTTATAGGTAAGTTTTAATCAACACAGATCTTACCTAGTAGTTTCCTATAGGAAAGACAGTGTAGGATTTAGCAGCCCCTTAACATGTTGATGTGAGCATACCATAGGTTTTCAAAATCCTGAAAAAACTGATGATATATATGCCAGAAGATTATGTATTGCAAGCATTGCATGTTTACAGCCTATATTAGTCAGAAAATGTCCCTCAAATCTATGCACATATACAATGGTAGTACATATAGTTATACCAGAGCAGATGCTGAAAAGAAATAGTATAACAAACTGAATAGTATGGGGACTGAACTCAAACTTAATTTGGCTGATGCTGAAAGTGAGGGAACTGAACTGTTAGAGTTAATGATCTGGAACCTGACTTGAAAAAATATATGAACAGACTAGTGAATAAAAATTGTTAAAAACACAAATGAATGGTGCTATTCTTAAATAACACGAGAAAACTAAATCAAGAAAAAATAAATATTAAAAGATATTGCAGAGATTATGAAAGTGATATGTGTTTTTTTCTGGGAAGGATGTACAAGAGTTCTGCTAAGGGAACATCAAATAAGAAACAGGTAATTGATAATAAGGAAGTGAGTCAGGCTGATATAGTAAATCAGAGGCAGATGTATATCATGCATAAACTAGCTAGTTGTTCAAGTGCTAAGAATGATTTTAGAAAAAAATCTTCAGTTATTTTTGAACTAGCAGTTTTAGACAGAGGTGAACTTTTGTCCTGCAAAAAGATGCAATCTTTCTAACATTATGTTTAACTTGTATGGGCCAAATTCAATAAAGCCTACACTAAGTGTACACTAAGTGTACATGATATGTATCCAAGAACATTCTTATCACATTGTTTGTGCTTTCCCGTCACTCAGAAAAATTACACTACGTGTACATGTAGTCTACACTTTGTTGTAACCTTTACGAATCCCTGTCAATATATAAAGCTGCAAGAATATCAGTAGGAAAACTAAAATTAGGAGGAAGAAGGTGTGAGTTATGTCTGTTCACTCAGAACAGTGTAGACATTATTGATTCCCAGGACTTGTTTTTTTAATAGAAATCCAGTATAATATTAATATATGGTAAAGATAAAATTGTGTCTGGCACATTAGTCAGTGTTTGTTCCAACTACGAATGTTTATGCTAAACTACCTGGCTATTATATGATTCTGATTTTAGAATTTTGACATAATTTGTAGAATCAGGGAAGGTTAGCTATATTAAGAGTGCAAGTTAAAACATCACATTTATTCCACTAATGATGATAAGGGGATGACAGTTGTAGTTCTGGACCATGTTCTAGAAAATAAGCCTATATATACTCCCTTAATATTCAACCAAATGAATTTAGGAAAAAAATATATATAATAAATTCTCACTGAAGTATTTCCGAAGTGTTGGATATCATAGCACAAAAAGGTTTGTAATGTAGGTGCATCAATGGGGCTGATACTTAAAATATTACAAAATAAATTAGATTCAGTGATGCATCCCACTACTGCAGGATAAGTTCACAGTCCATGTATGTTTCCATTTTATTGTATTATTTCCCAAAACCTTTATTATTTCATAGCACTCAGTGTTTAAGAATTTCTGGCATCACTTTAAGGAAGAGCTCAAAGATACTGAGATTTTGGCTACTACAGATGTTTGTTAACTTTTTGTATAAATATGAGGAATTGGGTATATTGTAGCCATTGAATACTTAGTAAGGAACTTCAGTTCTTGGACTGCAGGTAGGATAGTGCACATGGTCTTAGCCTTTACTGATTATAGATTTTAGGCAGTCATTACAAACAAATAACAGGTACAGCTATGAGTAGTGCTCTTACACTCAGTTATGCCAATCTAGTAGTCTCTTACTGAGAAACCCATTTCATTTAAAAACAAATTGTTTGAATTTGCAATATATTATAAACTTTTTATAGATGATTGCTTGTGTGCTATTAATTTTATGCTTATTCAAAACTATTTTTAAAAGTTAATAAATGGTAAAAGGTTTAATATGACTATTTTAAATTGTAGTAAAGTTAGTATTTCATATACAGATGTGATTATATATCTAAATAAAAAAACAATTCTTACATTTTATTTATTTTACCCTTTGGGAATGCACAGCTTATTGTCCTACAAGAGTGTGTATATTAAAATGATATATGTAAGGGCCAGTTTATTAGACTTAGGAGAATTACTAATGATGATGCAACAACTTTTCAAATATGTTTTGAAATGTTACAGAGGTTTACTAACAGGGTGGGGGTTATTCAATGAACTTGTCAAAGACCTCAAAAAAGTGACATAGGCTATGTGAAACGAAAATGCCAACAACAGTCAGATGTTACTAATCATGCTATTGCTTTTATCATTAAGTATTCCTCTGGTAATAAAAAATATGCATACTTTACATACATGGGATATATTATGAATAGAAGAAAAATTAAAAAGAATGTTAGTGAATAAACAAGAGATATATAAACACAATGAGGTCATTAAATACATTTTTCCATGAATTCCGCAATCAGAGAGAAAAAATGCATGGGATATTTAAATGTTGTAACTATTCCTCTAGTGATTATGTAATTATCTTTTTTTCATCTTAACTGTCGGAGGAGTTTCTGGCTCACAGCTAAGGTTTTCATACGGCAGATACCTTATTTTAGCCAGGTAAAAGTCCACCCCCTATGCCGTTCAAGGGCAGCATAACCTCCCTGAGCATTACGGGAGCAGAAGTCACTCTCAATAAAGTGACTATTTTGTTCTCACACTTAGCAATATTTATTTCTGCCAGATAAGTTAAAACTCACCTGAAAATAACTGCCTCAGTATGGTTTACTGATTGGTTCTATTTGGTGTTTCACTTTTTTGCTGGCTGGCTCAACCCGCTCTGTTCGCCCTGTGGGCTCACTTCGCTCCCCTACCCTACCCCCAAATCTCACCCACCCCCAGAGGCCCTAATCTTATACATCTTGGCCATACCTTCCTCTACATCCAACAAATCAGATAACCCCACCAACCTCCATAATTAAAGCCACACCCTTACTTCAATTAACCAATCACAACTCTCACTACCTAGTACTGTATCTCTTTAAGCCCTCCTGCCTATCACTAAATAGTATCCACCATGTCTTCCACAACTACCTCAACACTAACTAAAATACTACTCACTACCACATTAGTATCTGTTATAACCTCAGCCTACCAATTAACCTCCTTTGAACACCTATACTATCCCCAATTCCACTACCCACCTAAACAAACATCTACACTAACCCTCACTATCTCCCACAATAACATAAATATAATATCTACACCTACTTACACACTTGCAAAGTTCCACAGGCTGTCCCATATCAAATACTATAATTCCTCAACCAAGAAAGCTCAGTTTCTACTAAGTAATCTGCATTATAAATTACATATTATAAAAATACATTCCTTACAAAATGATGACATCCATCCTAATCCAGGCTCAGCCAATGTCCTACCTTTTAATCTTCCTTTCACTAATCCCACTATCACACTCAGCCCTAATAAACTCCCCAACTCACTCCTGATAGCACATCTCAATATCCAAAGCATCAATAGTAAAGTACCTCATCTTCATTCTCTCTTGCAAATACACTCTTTTGACATTTTATGCCTCGCAGAGACTTGGTTAAAGCAACAAACTCAAGATAATGAAATTATCCCACCAGGGTATAATATATTGAGATACGATTGTAAAAACAAAAAAGGAGGGGGAGTAGCTATTCTTTTCAAGGATGGGTTTAAAGTTACCACCTCACCCTATAACCCACCTAAAGATAGTAATGCCGAAATCCTAATTTCAAAGATTCAGCTAAATTCTAGTAAATCCATAAATATCACATGTATCTATCTACCACCTGGAAATAACATTAACTCCTTGGAAGATAGTCTTAGCAGGGTCTCAGTAACTTTCCCACAGGAAACTATAATCCTTGGTGATGTCAATATTGTCTGGAAATGTATCAGTACTGAGCATCCCACTTCTCACATTAACCTGCATGGCTTCTCTCAGACCATCACCTCCCCAACCAGAATTAACAAACCAAACCAAAAAGAGAGCACCTTAGATTGGATACTCATTAATAATCATCATCAAACTTATAGAGTAGGTATTTTCCCTAATGATATAAGTGACCACTGCTTGACCTATATAGTCAGGCAAAGATTAGATATCGCTCACCCAACAGTATACAGGACTATACGTTTCAATAAACAATTTAACCAAACTGTATTCCAAAGCGAACTTAGTGCCTGTGATTGGACTAATCTAAAAACGCTCCCATTAGAAGAGGCTGTCCAATACTTTAACTCTAAATTCTTAACTATCCTCGACCACCATGCACCCAAACGTCAAATAAGAATCAGGGCAAAATCAGCCCCATGGCTCTCCAAAGACACCAGGGAAAAAATCCTACTCCGAAATAAAGCCTGGACTAAGTGGAGAACTACTAAAAGTACATCTGATCAACAAACATTTAGACATCTGTCAAATACAGCTAAAAAATCTATACTCTTAGACAAAAAAAACTTTTACTGTAAAATACAGAAAACACACCAAAATAACCCTTAATGATTCTGGGCAAGTATTAATAAACTCATTTACCCAGGACACTCCAGTACACCAACCCCTATAGGAGCTAATGATGACACTCCCTTCCAAACTGCAAATAACTCTAACTCCTTCTTCACAGAAACCATCCAATCTGTAGCCAGTCAGCTACCCCCTGACACTTCCATCCTACAAACCCCTAGGACTAGCACACTTCCTACCTTCCTACAACAACCCATCTCTACTAATTTCATTTTCAAACTCCTAGCTAAACTTAAGCCTTGTACCCCTTCCGCTGACCAGATTCCTGCTGAATATCTGCAAAAAGCAACTAAAGCAGTATCTTATCCTATTGCCATCCTTATAAATAGAACCATTCAGGAAGGTTCCATCCCTGCCATCTGGAAAATATCACACATCATCCCCCTACACAAAGGTGGTAACTGCAACGACTATTCAAACTATCGGCCCATAGCCCTACTATCCCCCCTAGCAAAAATAATGAAAAAATGTATTCATCATCAACTCATAGGCTATCTCACTCAACACAACATACTAGCCAAATGCCAACATGGCTTTAGGCCATATCATAGTACTACTACTACTACTGCTCTCTTACCCTTTACTGACACCATTAATATATTCCGCAATAACAACAAACTCTCTTCAGCTCTATTCATTAATCTTTCTAAGGCTTTTGATATGGTAAACCACTCCTTGCTTATTTATCTTTTCAAATCACTTTCCCTAGATTATCTATCTGTAAAATGGTTTACTTCCTACCTGAGCAATAGGCAACAGGCAGTGCTCTGGGAAAATAACCTATCATCTCACCTGCCAGTCACACTGGGTGTACCCCAGGGCTCTATTCTAGGTCCTCTCTTATTTTCAATTTTCATTAATGATCTCTACCTAGCTATTCCCAACACTACTTGTATACAATATGCGGATGATTCGACAATAATCTGTAGAGCCAAATCTGTACCTGAACTGCAATCCCAAATCCAGAAGGCATTTAACATAGTTGAGACATGGTTTTCAAAGCGGTGCCTCCTTTTGAATCCCAAAAAAACGAAACTCATGCTCTTTACACCTACTCGCAGGTCAATACCAATAGATTTCTCAGTAATCTCTAAACATGGCACTCTCATATCACCAGACTCTACTACCAAACTACTAGGGATTACAATAGACAACAACCTTAACTTTGATACCCATATTAACAACATTATAAAATCAGTTAACAGAAAAATTGGCTCCCTGTATAAAATTAAACCCTTCTTAACACAAACAGAAAGAGCTACCATTGCCCACTCCCATCTAATCTCTACTCTTCTCTATGCCTCACCAATATATACCAACCTTTCTAAAAATAATCTTCTCAAACTAGCTACCTCCTATAACAGCATAGCCATATTTGCCACTGGAAAACCTTTCAGAACCCATCACTGTCATAATCTCAAACAACTTGGGTGGCTTGAACTACAAAATCAGCTTCAAATCAGCCAACTAACTACTGCACATAAGATCCTATACCAACCTAATAACACTCCAATACTCCAAGACCTCATTACCCCTTATAGAAATCTTAACACCTTGCGTTCATCGAATAAACTACTAATTAACATCAATAAGGCAAACAACATAGCAGGAGACTCTCTGTTCTCAAATACAGTTGGGAAAAAGTGGAACCTTCTACCTAAAGAACTTCCTTCCCTTCCTTCCTTATCACTTTTCAAACAAAAAAATAAAATCTTCCTGAAAACTCACTGGCTTTGTCCTTGTAGTAACCCTGACTAAACAATCATTACAGTCTCTAGTATTTTTACTAACGCCACACAGTCTTCTAATTACTGTGCTTTAGTGCAACATGAAAATACACATGCAAAAAATTTAAAGCTGTATTAGCTACTAGTAAATGTTAAAAAGTAGTTCCAAATATTGTAATTAGTCATTATGAAATGTGTAGAAATATCTCTTCTGTGTCTGTTGTCTTTGTAACATTATGGATCTTGTCTGTTCATGTCTGCTTTGGAGCTTATCTCCCCGGGCCTCTACTGAAAATGGACACATATCCAGTTACACTAGCCTGGTCAACAAATGCAAAATAAATAAAGAAATATTATTCTACATGCTTTTCCAATTTTACAGGCTATTTTTCCAAGCACTCTTGTGGGTCTTTTTCAAGTGGATAGGTCTGAGATAAGTCTATAGAGATGAATTTAGTAGTATAACAATGGAATTAAGAACAAAACATATGAGGAATGCTTTGTGTAAACATGTTATTACAAGGTATGAAGAGCATCACTTTACTTTTATCATATTTACTGTGTTAAAATGTGATATTCGGGAAATGGACATGTGCAGTGACTTGCCATATTTGGAAACTGTGAGACAGTTAACTTACACAATTGTACTATGCTCATCATATTGACCACTTCTATGGCAGCCTTAGCTATATCTGCAGATCACCCTAGCTTACTCCATTTGGGAGGTGGAAGGAGAAGAGTCCAGGAGTGTCTGGAGAACGCTCCTTACAAAAGCCAGATCTAAACTTAGAGAAGTAAACAAGTTTATAGTGCTTACTAAAATTCTGTACAGAGGACAAAGTTGCTGCTTCAATAATACTTATAGAATTCAACTCTTTCCACAGAGCCATAGACGAAGACGAGGCTTAAACAGACAGAGCCTTGACCCTGCCTGGAATAGATTTGTTATGGTAAGCATAACAAAAACTGATAGCCTTAGACAACCATTTGGAAATTATCTGTTTTGACACAGGTTAACATTTCTTCTTATCTTCACAAGAAATGAACAATTAATTAGAAGATATGAAAGACTGTATACAAGATATGAAATATTTAGTTCTGTTAAGACAGTATCAGAATTGCCTGTGGACATCCAAGGTACGGCGTATACTTTTCTCCCTTATTTTTGGGCTCAGGAATGAAAATGGGGTAATGGATAGTTCAGCTTAAAGCAAACTTGGATACCACTTTAAGTATAAAAGAATGATTGTTTCCCAAAGAAACCCCATTCTTGTGAAAAATTAGGTAGGGTTGATCAAAAGAGCTTGTAACTCAGACACTGTTCTTGCAGAGGTCAGAGCAATCAGTAAAACTGTTTGCCATGTACAGAACCTCAAGTCAGCCATGTTAGCTGGTTCAAATGGAGCAAGGATTAGCTTCATTAACAGACAATTAAGATCACAATGAGGGACCACCATTTTTCTTCGAGGCTTCTTATGCCTCTTATGCAGAACCTCTTTCAAACACATTGTGACATGAGACTGCACTGAAAGAGGAGGATGCATGGGCCGACCTGCTGAAATGGTGAACAAAGCTTGATGAAGTAAGAAAGGCAAAAGTATAGTAACTCCCACAAATATTGTAAAACTTTTAGTTATGTACTTACCATAACTTTAGATGTTTGGGATCCATCTCGCCTACATTCAATACTGATGGGCTGACTCGGCCCGCTATGCTATAGAGCGAGGCCTCTTATTGGCTGAGCTATTTCTTATCCCAGGATGCACCACCACTAATCCCCCAGATCTTGTTTGTCCGCATTCATGCACACATGCACAACTTGTTTATATAACATTGCTAGATGTTTCAAGATGAAACAACAGGATTCGGACCTTCTGATATCCTCTGATCTCCAAGGAAGGGGGAAGGAGGGTGGGTTATTAGGAATGTAGGCGAGATGGATCCCAAACATCTAAAGTTATGGTAAGTACATAACTAAAAGATGTTATGTGATCCTATCTCGCCTACATTCAATACTGATGGGACAGCGTCCCTAGCACCTAAATCCTGGGTGGCTCATTGGAAAACACTCCTGAGCACTGTGGAACCAAATGAAGCTCGTCCTCTAGATGCCACATCCAATTTGTAGTGGGAAATGAAAGTGTGCGGGGAAGACCATGTAGCCGCAGCACAAATGTCACTAATGGCAAGCTTGGAATGAAAAGCTATCGAAGTAGCCATAGCCCTTGTAGAATGAGCTTTGACAGAGGTGGTAAGCTCTTTGTTAGAATAAGAATAAGCTTGAGTAATGCAGTCCCTAATCCATTTGGCAATAGTGACCTTTGTGACGGCTTTGCCCAATTTATTGTCCGCAAAGGATACAAACAACTGATCTGTTTTCCTTGTTTGTTTGGTCCTATCTAAATAGAAATGCAACTGCCTGTGAACATCCAACGTGTGGAATATGAATTCCGCTTTGTTAGAATCGGAAAGAAGACTGGAAGTTCTAATGATTGCTGTAGGCAGAAACTGGAACAGACTTTAGGGACAAAGGAAGGATTTGGCCTGAGAGATACTCTGTCTTTATGAAAAATCAAGTACGGAGGTTTTACAGACAAAGCCTGAAGCTCTGAAACCCTTCTGGCAGAAGTAATCGCCACCAGAAAGGCAGTCTTCCACGATAAAAATTTTAAATCACATGTCGCTGCCGGTTCGAATGGGGATGAAGTTAAGGCGCGTAACACCACATCGAGATCCCATGGAGGAGCAGGATGGGAAATCGGAGGTCTTAAAAGCGTAGCTCCTTTCAAGAAGGTCTTACATAATCTGTTGCTCATTAAAGGTGGGTTTATAGATTCGTGAAAATTGGAAATAGCTGCCAATTGAACCTTGATGGTAGAGACTGAAGAGCCTTGATTAAAAAGAGAAGTTAGAAACTTCAGTACTTCAGACACGGGAACAGTGATGGGATCCAGGCCCCGGAGTTGAGCCCAAATAGCAAATCTTTTTCCATTTGTTAGAATACAATTTCTTTGTAGGGGCGGCCACGGTGGTGCAGTGGTTAGCATTGCCGCCTCACAGCAAGAGGTTCTCCGGTTCGATCCCCGGCTGGGGTGCCTTCTGTGCGGAGTCTGCATGTCCTCCCTGTGGTCGCGTGGGTTTCCTCCGGGTGCTCCGGTTTCCTCCCACATCCCAAAGACATGCTGCAGGTGGATTGGACACTCTAAATTGGCCCTAGTTGTGTGTGTGAGTGTGCCTTCTGTGGAAGGTTGGGCTCCGGGCTGGCAACTCGACACCGTAAAACTCCACTGCCAATCAATGTGCGGACAAGGTGATCCGCTGTGGCGACCCCTAACCGGGATAAAGCCAAAAGAAGAAGAAGAAGAAGAATACAATTTCTTTGTAGCAGATTTGTGGGCCAAGAATAAGATGTATACAACTTCTGGATCCAATGTATGACTCCTTACTAATGTTGGAAGAGGAGGAGCCAAGCCGTCAATTTTAAGGTGTGTAGGGACTGGTGGAATAGTCCCGATTGATGAAACAAAAGGTCTGGGATCTGGTCCAGGAACCATGGACCTTCCAGAGCATACTTCCGAAGATACGGGAACCATACTTGACGAGGCCAGTAAGGAGCAACTAAGATCATTCTGCTCCCCAAGACCGATGCCTTTTGGATCACTTTGGGAAGGAGAGGAACTGGGGGGAAGGCATAAAGCAAGCCGGTGGGCCAAGGAAGGGCTAGAGCATCCATGGGGCTCTTCCCCGGGGCCGGGATGAGGGAGAAGAACTTTTCGCACTTCGCATTCAGTGGAGTCGCGAAGAGGTCGCAACATGGAACTCCCCATTTGCTGAATATCTGATTTGCCACTGTAATGTTCAGAGACCATTCGTGAGGAGAGAGGATGGTTCTGCTCAGTCTGTCGGCTATCACATTGGATTTGCCCGGGATATGAGTAGCCAGTGGAAAGCGTTTGGTCGATACTGCCCATACCCAAACTCTCATGGCCTCTCTGCAAAGAGGATAGGATCTGGTCCCTCCCTGTTTGTTCAGATACCAGACAACTGACATGTTGTCTGAATGAACGGCAATTACGCCCTGAGGGAGGTAATTGTGAAGGGCTTGAAGGGACAGAAGCACTGCCCTCATTTCTAGGATGTTGATATGAAGAAGGGTCTCCTCTGGGTGCCATTTGCCTTGGACAGACCTGCCCAGGGAATGCCCCCCCCACCCCATCTGGGAGGCGTCCATGGTCAAAGTGGCCGAAGGAGGAGGTGGAACAAAGGGTCGTCCCTGATCCAAATTGGAGGGCACTAGCCACCAGCGAAGGTCTCGTTTGCAAGTTTCCGTGATCCATATGGGATGACTGAGAGGAAGTTCCTGAAAGGACCACTGAGCTGAAAGAAGCCACTGGAGAATTCTCATGTGCAACCTTGCCAAGGGGACTAGAAGAACCGTGGCGGACATGGATCCCAACAGCTGCAGGACCATTCTGGCTGGGGCTTTGGATCTGGGAAGTAAGGCTCGAACTTGAGTCTGTATGGTTTGTATTCTGTCTGTAGGTAGATAGACCCGCATTTGGTTTGAGTCTATCTCTACCTCTATGAATCTTATTCGTTGAGATGGCAGCAACACAGATTTTGGCCAATTGAAGGTGATTCCAAGGGAATTGCCCAGTGATATGGTGGTTTGAAGGCTCCTCAGTAGTAGATGCTTGGAGGTGGCAGTCAGGAGCCAGTCGTCTAGATACGGAAACACCTGGAATCCTAGACTTCTCAGGTGAGCAGTCACGACTGCCAAACACTTGGTGAACACCCTGGGGGCTGTGGTGAGACCAAAGGGCAGTGCACGGAATTGAAAATGACTGCCTCCTAGGCTGAAGCGCAGATGTCTCCTGGACGTTTGATGTACCATGATATGGTAATAAGCGTCCTTGAGATCTATGGAGCACATCCAAACACCCTTCTCCAGCAATGGAAGAATGGTTTGTAGGGTGACCATTCGGAACTTGGACTTTCTGACTGAACGGTTTAGAGTGCTG
This sequence comes from Protopterus annectens, assembly GCF_019279795.1. NCBI lineage: Eukaryota > Metazoa > Chordata > Ceratodontiformes > Protopteridae > Protopterus > Protopterus annectens. The sequence continues at coordinate 642,509,576 of NC_056735.1, read as the reverse complement.
AGGTCCAAAATGGGCCTCAAGTCCCCGGTCTTTTTTGGCACCAAAAAGAATCTTGAGTAAGTTCCTAATCCTATCTGGTCTTCGGGGACCGGTTGGATGACTCCTTTTTGCAGCAGCTTTGAAACTTCTGAGGCTGCAGTATCCCGTTGACTGGGTGGCGGGTCCGGGATCCTTCTGGACTGGGATGGGGTGTGAGAGAAAGGGATGGTGTAACCTCCGGCGATAATCCGAAGCACCCATCGATCCTGAGTGATACCTTCCCAGGCCTTTAGGTGCTTTGAGAAACGACCCCCGACTGGCTCCGGAGCTGCACAGTCGGGCAATCCCTCAGGGACTGTGAAAGGCTGAAGAGCCACGAAAGGACTCACGGTCTCCAGTGTTGCAAGGGCCTCTGCCGCCTCTGGGACGGCGTCTTCCGGAAGAATTTCCCCCTCCCCTGCCTCTGGAAGGGGGATCCTCCTGCTGAGAGGGGTAAGGCTTCTGAGATCTACGGAACCACATTTTCCCTCCTCTTTTAGCCTTGGGATAAGGCCGAAAGGGAGTGGAAAATCGTGCCCCTACGGCAGTCAGAGTCTTACCCTCCTGTTCGCAGCGGGTCAGTGTGTCCTTTACCTTGGGTCCAAACAGGGAGGACCCATCAAAGGGGGCGTCGGCAAAGGAAGACTTAAAGGCCTCCGCGAAATGACACAGGCGTAGCCAGGCTTGTCTCCGTAGAGCAATGCCTGTACCCGCCGCTCTACTCGCCCCTTCGGCCGCATAAGAAATGAGCCTCATGGACGAGTTTGAAATGGACGACAACGTAGCCAGCTGAGAGCCAACCGGCTGGGCCAGCTCCTCAGGCAGGTTACCCAAGAGAGTATTGGAAAGTTCTTTAATCAGATCCCTCTGAAATCTAGTAAAGTGCATAAGGTAGCTCAAGGACCTTAAGGTAAAGGCCGCTGAACTGAGGGTGCGCTTTCCATACCGATCCATGCTCCTAGACTCCTTATTAGGAGGATGGATGGATGTCGAAGCCTCTGCTACATCTTGCTGGGTAGCAGATGCCACCACCAAAGCATCTACAGCCACACCTTTTGTTAGAAACTCTTTTTCAGGGGGTGCCGAGAGAAATTTATTAGGACGAGCAGGCACTGGCTCCACAGAGTCTGGGTGTTCCCACGCCCTTCGACAGATCAAATCCATGAGCTCGTCAAAGGGCGGAGACACCCAGGAGGCGGAGGGCTGAGCCCCGAAGGCCTTGAGGAACACCGTCTTATCAGCAGAAGGGGGTTTGGACTGCCAGCCGCCTCGTTGTTTAAGGGCTTCCAGGATGTCTGCAAAGGAGATATCATCCGAGGACGACTTAGGGGACCCCTCTGCATCATCGAGATCAGTGTCTGATGTAAGCGACTCATCAGGGGAGTCAACGTGCTTCCTCTTGCACGATCTCTTCCTGGGTGGTTCTTCTGAAGAGGCTTCAGAAGGACCTCCAGGAGGGGGGGGGGACCCAGTGGGAGTAACCTCAGGCCCCGGGGCTCCGCTGTCTAAAGACAGGGGGACTGCCAAAGTCCCAGTCTCGGTATGTAGGGAAGGAGCTGGGGAGACCGTGGAGGTAGCCAAAGAAGATTTGGCTAACGCACTCCTCATAGCCCTGAAGGCGGGACCGCCAGAATCCTGGGAGGGTCCCACCTCCGTGGCCACAACAGTAGACGGCACTCCTGCCACCGACGCACCAAGAGGGAGACTTGGGACCGAAAATATCAATCCCGAAGCATCCCCCCCGGGGCCGACGGAAGAAGTCCGTGCACTGAACTCCGACCCAAGAGCCGGAATTGGAGTAAGGGTCGGGTCCGACCCTAGAATCTCCACCGGTTCCACCAGCACCGACTCCAACGGTGCCGAGGCTGTTGGAGGAGGAACCATAGTAGAGAGGTGGACCATCGGCTCCGAAGCCGAATGGGCTGGAGCCGAAACTAGCTTTTGGAACACCGGAGACTGGAAAAGTCTTAGGAGCACCCTGTCGATGTCCGAATCAGGCATCTTGGATGACCTGGAGGATACCGATCGGGTCCGAACCGATTTCTCCATCGGCTCCAAAGGACTAGGGGACCGGCTCCGAATGAATTCCACCACTATCGTCTCCGAGAGAGACCTCGAGGCAACTTCCCTCAGTGCCGATAAGGACTTCGGCTCCGAAGGAGAAGAGTCTGAGCCGGAAACCCTCATCAGCTCCAATATCAGTGGAGCCGATGAAGGTGACCCACCTCTCGATGCCCCAGTCCTCGGCTCCGAAACCAGAGGGGTCGAGGCTGGAGGCATCGAGGCAGACCATTCCGCCCTCGGCTCCGAAGTCCGTGGAGCCGATGGAGAAGACTGCCTAGGTTTTTTGGCAGTCGGTTCCGACAGGCTAGTCGGAGCTGACGCTTTCTTCTTTTTTGAAGGAGAGGGAGACGAAGATAAAGCCTCCTTGAAGGATGGCTTGATTAATCCCTTAAGGATTAATTTGTTTTTCCTCTCCTGGAGGACTCTTGATGAGAAGGTGTGACACACACTACATGATTCTTGTTGGTGCTTGGCGCCTAAACAGTAAACGCACGAGGAGTGGTCGTCCGTTATGGACATCTTAAAACCACACCTTGTGCATTTTTTAAACCCGGAGGGTTTATGTTCTTTGGACATGACTAGTAGAACAACAGTTATCTGAATAACAGAAAAAAATTTTTTTAGAAGTTCAAAATATAAAGTTATATATATTTTGTTTTTGTTTTTTTTTTTTTTTTTTTTTTTTTTTACAAACAAATGCCCAAGCAAAAAACAACACAGAAAGAGAGGGTCAAGACCCTCTAACTAAAACGGGTACTTGACCCACTAATAAAACGCTAGCACTAGAATAGCAAAAGGGGAAGGCCCCTCTAACTAAAACGGAAACCTTCCCTTAACCAAATATAACACTTTCTCAACAGAATCAGCAAAAAAAACCACACGTATCACAAAAGACAGCCGTTAAAACAGCTTTTGGTTTGAAAACTAGGAAATTCCTGACAGGAAAAGTCTAAACAAAATAGTACTTAGCCCAGCCAAGTTGAGACCACGTCTTAGCTTGTAAGCGGCAAGCGAGATCTGGGGGATTAGTGGTGGTGCATCCTGGGATAAGAAATAGCTCAGCCAATAAGAGGCCTCGCTCTATAGCATAGCGGGCCGAGTCGGAGCCGAGGGATCGGCTCCGAGCCCATCAGTATTGAATGTAGGCGAGATAGGATCACATAACATCCAGAGAACAATTAATGGGTGTTGGTTATGTTGCTGGCATGAACTAGAAGACTTTTTCCATTTGCTAATATATGATTTTTAGTAGTAGGTTTTCTTGTCTCCATTAGTACATCCTAAGTACACAGGAGCCCAAAAGGAATTAAGACCATATCATCCGGGCAATCTACTGATGTTGACTGATAGGTGCATAGGTTCATTGGTAAATACTAAGCTAGCTGTCCTTTTGGGCCAGTTTCCTTTTTTTATGCTGGAAACATTTAGTTATAGACCGGGTTTACCCATCCCATGGTCCATAATTATATATTACTTCTAATATGAATAGCTGGAATCATACCATACATAATTTGAGGGGACCCATGAATGAGATAAAGAATTTAGGAGCTGTCTCTGTCTATTAGTAGAGGAGCCAGTCCTGGGGTACATTTTCTGTTTTCTATCTACAGCTATAAGCTGAACATGAAAATGGACAGGGATGAACTTTTTGTTTTAAGTAGATGGTGAGTCTATTCCACAGCAGCAATATCCTTTGTGAAATATATCTGTCCTTCCAAACCATTGTGTTAATTTATAGGAGATTACTGGGCCAACATCTTAAGAGTCCTCTCAAGCCTAGCCAATATAACCCAATTGTACTGAATATATGGGCCCCTGGGGCAACAAGATGGCATGGATTTGTGCATATGCATTGAATATCTTAAAAACTTCCCCTGTCCATTAGGGACATCGGCACTAACCCAGGTGTGAATTTTAAATTTCCCATCCATTGATCCAAACTGCATTTTAAGAGGGCCAGGGAATAAGAAGCATGTTGCAAAGAAGGGGCAATATCTGCGACACATCTCTCTAGCATGTTTTGTTTGAGTTGCTGACTAAGTTTAGATCCCTAGATCAGGTGACCCTCATGCTGTTTGACTCTGCAGATGTGTAGGAGCTTCATCAGAGCTGCATTTGTGAGTGCCTTGTAGGTCAGGCATAGGTCATCCTTTAACAGTCAGTAGAAGACGCAGTAAAGGGAAGTGGTGATGGGCAGAGAATCTGTACATTTAGGGGTGTAGAAAAGTAGAAAAATAGACTAGATTGATGTTTACTTGGAGGTATACCATGAGCAGAGCCATGAGCTTACCAAGTTGTCCTTTAGAAGATGCATGAAGGAAGGATGGAAAGTTACAGTTCTAATAGTCTGTGGAATAGAATTCCATTTTTTGGCAACAGAGCAACAGTAAAGGCTATTTCCATTGTTTTTTGAGGTTTGTAGATGGTGAGAAGTTGTTTATCATTAGAACAAAGGGGTCCAACTGGGTGATAAGAAGGAAGACTACAGCTTAGTGCAGGACAGGCACGGGATTTATAAATGATGTTCTGGACAGCAACTAGTTGTACAAAGCTGTGGTAGTGGGGTAGTTTAATCTAGTTCAAACTTTTAATTGCCTTGCAACTTTGTGTACAGTACTGTTTATTGGCCGCAAATTTAGCAATTTTTTCTAGTATATTTCAAGTTTAGTTTTAACAGATACCTGCAAGTTGGTAAGAATAGGAGTACAAGAGTGAATGGAGATAAGTCGTTGGTAGGATGGTTTTAGCAGAGTTAGTAAGAACGTTTTTATGCCTATAAAACATGCCATGTTTCTGGTGAGCTATTTTTTTATATTATTTTGAATATGGAGTTCAAATCTGATGCCATCAACTGTCACATCAAGCAGTTTTGTATGGGATACAATTTCTATCTCCGTCCTGTTAAGTTAGAAGATTTGGAAAATGGATTTGTCTTTAAGATGTTCTTTTGGGAGGAACAGTAGTTTTGTTTTTTGGGGGGTTGAGTAATAATTAGGCATTGTGAAGCCAGTTTTCAACAGAGGTGAAGACTTGTATTATTTCAACAAGATGCACCAGAGTGTCAGATGAGCATATTAGTGTCAATTTCATCAGCAGACTGTACAAGTGATGCTTCCTTAGAAGATGCATAAAGGTCATTAATGAAAATGTTAAAGAGAACTGGACCAACAGTTCAGCCTTGAGGTACACCAGTGGTATTGAGAAAGTAAAGATAGGAAGTATGATGCCATCTAACAGTTTTGCTGTCTATCGGACAGGTAGCTTTTAAGTCAATGAAGTGAAGGAGGGGATTGGCCGAGACAGTAAAATAGTTGAAGGAGATTGCATTCAGTCTTGTCAGACTGTCTCTGGTTTTGGGTGGTTTAAGGGTTCTTTTTGGAACCTCCTTGCCATCTCATATTACATTTCCTTTTACCTGTATTTCACTGAAACTGTTTTTTTTTTTTTTTGGGGGGGGGCTGCCACAATTGGATTATCTCTATCAAAAAGAGAATTTTAAAATCTCATTTTTAAAATCATCTGGAAGGTTCTAAGAATGTAGCCATGTAAACCTCCACAAAATAGTACCAGTGGCCATAGACCTGGAAGAAGTATTAACAGGCATATAAATACTGTCAACTATGGTAAGGACCTGTGCAACAGAATAAGCTAAGTTGTTTAAAGCAGATTTTTCCTCACAAGAAGAAACTGCAGATACAACATTCCTCATACTAACACAATTAGAGCAATTTTTAACATATGAGCCTAACAATTTAAAATTCAGAAAATTACAGTTGCAGATGTATACACTTGTTCTTATACTTATTGATCATTTCCATTCTTTATCAGAAAGGGCAGGTGCTGGAATGGGTGCAGGTTCTGGAAATTCCTTCTTTGCAACTCACAGTATTTTCTGAGGGACTGAGAAACCTTAGTGTTCTTCCACTGAAAACAATGGCACATTTTAGCAATAGTTTCAGAGAAAAAGAACCCTCCACAGGGAGCATAAAAAAACTGCATACTATTCTGAGTTTGAATCAGAAATCTGAGGAGGAAACACTGCAGCTGTCCCTTCATCATCCTGTTCAGATTCAGAATCTTGAATCTTTTCAGGAAAAGTGGTATACCTCTTTCTTTTACCACAAACTACTTTAGAAGGATAGTCTGAATTAAACCTTGAGCCAGACAGAGTACACTACTCTGCTCTAAGGAAACTGGAGGAGTAGTAGATACAGCCTTGGTTTTCTGTTTCTTTTTGACAGGAAAAATGGGGACAGCTGATGTTACTAATGGCAACAACAGCTTTCCCAAGGATGGGCACAGCATTCTGACACAAGAAAGAAGCCTTCCCTGTTCCCTCTCCCAGCAGCAACAGGAGTAGCTCTCCCTTGCCCACTGAGGGGAACCCCAACAGCCACAGAGAACATGGTTAACCCCCAGTCCATAGTGGCTGTAGGTACCACACCAGAGGGATCTGAAGAAGCGTGGTTTGTTACATGCAAAAGCGCTCATCATTTTTCTTGTTTGTTCAACAATAAATAATTTCCCTTTTCATCGTGGTGACCTGCCTCTAATTTATCTTCTTGACACCAGAGGGATGTGAGGTAAAAGATGAGTGGTCTGAAATACAAGAAATGGCCACAACAGCATCACCCACCTTACACAAATTGCTAGCCTGTTGTGGTGGCAAAGGCTGTTCACTTTACTTTTTTTTGTGGCTGAAAGAAGGATGGCAGCAGTTAAGCTCTGGGGGCTTGGCACCCAAACTTGTCTTTTAGTCAGTTCAGCTTGAGCTGAATAATAGTTTGGGTAAGTGGAAGGTGCCCTGAAGCTTTGTAAGCTAGTTGGCTGTTATATCCTTGGTAGGATATAACCCATATAGATAAGGCTACTGCAGCATTGATCAATATGAAGAATGACAGCAGTCACACAGATATGACTTGGGGGTATACATAAGTGGGGCATTCTGCTATGAGAAATGTGAACAAGCTGCATGAATGGTAAAACAGGAAAGAAAGGTCAAACAATCTCTCCATAAAAAGGAGATTTGGAGTAATAAATAATGTATGGAATACACTTTTTAAATGCCAATCTGTAGATACCAGCAGTTAGTTTAGATAGCCAGAAGGATGCATGGTTATTATTTTTATCATTTCATCCATGGCTCCAATGAGGCATCCATGTATATGGGACCAGAAAGGAATCATGTGGATTGTGTTGTGGTATGTACAAAACTGATCTTTCCTCAGATGAACATAACTCAGCATGCTGGGAAGGACAGGGATGGGATGGACTAAGTGTTTCCTATACATGCAAGACATGAATGTGGGATCCATCATTTGTGACGTTATAACCTCAGCTATATATATGCTGATACATGGAACTATGACTTAAGTATCTGCATGAAGCAATATTCTTCAAGGAGAAGTACGGGACAACAGATGTACACTACTGGGCCTGCATAAAGTGCATATTTTTATGCATTTCCTTGCTTGGAAGCAGTAATGTTAATCCCATTTTCAACTTTTAATTAACAAACCAATACACTGGAAAGAAATGCACAGGACACAGTGGAGTGCAATAAAATAGAGTTTTTCTTAACCATTTATTGCTTTTGTCCATGGTAATATGGACTTCATCAGACTACAGATAATCCCCCGGATTCTCTATGCCTTGCACGGCATGCAGGATCAGTGCAGGACCTCTAGCAAGCAATATGTCTGCCATGCGATTCAGGAACAGCCTGCAGGGGTGTGCACGAGTGCTCCTGCACTATTCCTGCACAGACTAAGACCCTGTATGTAAACCACCCCATTTGCAGGAGAAATCCATGTAAATGAGGTGAATTTGTGATCCAGGAAGCTTGCAACCGGCCATGCAAGCCTAGTGCAATTTGCAGAAATGTACTCTGTTAATAACCAAGTACATTTCTGCAAAATGGAGTTGTGACAGTTCCAAATAAAGGCTGCATATCATTTAGGACGCCAATGGCCAAGTATAAGGCCATTGGCATTGCAAACACAAAAAAAAAAAAAAAATCAGCTTTTATTTTTTTTTTGCCGGTCTCAGCTGTTTAAGCGTAGGGCATTGGCACGCAAATGGGATCGGGGAGAAATAACAAAATAAACCTAAATTAAGCATTCTAACTAAAATCACTATTCTGCCATGCAAGTCAATGGCAGGAAGAAGACAACATGGTCAGTGAGTAGTGGTTGCTAAGGGGAGAGGCTCAGTGTGAGACATGTAACTATGCATTAACAACCAATCCTATGCAAATGAGGGGAATGATAGTGAATCCCAGTTTTCCGCAGTATGTTCATCAGGTCCCAACAGTGTAAGAGTAGGAATAGCTTGGTGCAAGCCTAGGAGTTAGCTGACATCATGGAGGGGTGTGTTAGGCATAGTTTACGTGGATTGGAGCCCTGTGGTTCAGGTTTCTGAATCTGCCTAGCACTCTTTACATTGCCTAAGCTGATGTGCATGCTCCGCACCGGGTTTTAAAGGAAGAAAGAAAAAGTTAAACCAGGAAATAGCAGCTCTGTGTACATTTGAGCACTCTGTTTGGATACGTGCCCCTGGGCTTAAACAGGAAGGCAATGGAAAGGGAAAACAGCAGTAGGAAGGTAATCTAGGAGAACTATCATAGCTGGCAAGTAAAATGTATCAGAAGCAGTCAATTACACAGGTTGCAGACCAGCCAGCCCAGAACACTACTATAAACTATGCAAACACCTTCCCCTCTGGTTTTTCCCACACTCTACACCACCGGTGTAAACAAGTGGGGAACTTTTAACACTCACAACAGCAAAATGATAGGGGCTGCAATAGCTATCTTGCAACAACTTGTGGAAGAGGCTGAGGGTGGTGAAGATGTGAATGCTTTTCGACCAACCCACAGGGAGGAGATGGAGAAGAGTTTACAGAACCAGGATAACCTACCAGGGGCTACATGAGCTGGAGATAGTGGAGCACCACAGGGTGGACAGGGACCTCCTACAGCAAATTGTTGAGCTGTGCCAGCCAGGCCTGACAGACTGAACTAACAGAGGGGAACCCATCCCAGTGGATACCAAGGTATATGTAGGCCTAAGAATACTAGCTACAGGTACCTTCCAAAGTCCAACTGGGGATATGATGGGGATCTCACAGGCATCAGCATCCAGGGTACTCCACCGGTTCCTGGATGCCATGTCAGCACATGTCGGTAAGCACGTACATTTCCCTAACACCCGTGAGGCGTTGGCCAGCAATATGCAACTATTTCACCAAATAGCAGAATACCCTGAGGTAGTGGGTGCTATAGACTGCACACACAAAGGTTCATAGGTTCATAAGTTCATACTAGGCTATCTGCCCAAGGGCATTTATAAGCCTAGCCCATAGTTATTTGGCTTTCGCCACCCCTTTAGTTTGAATAAAACTATGCCTATTATTTTGCTGTGCCTCTGTCAAGCAGTGACACTGAAGTAATCCCTGGGGTATATCTGCGATCCCCCATCCATTGGTCAAGATTCCTCTTGAACAAGGCCAGCGAGGTGCTCTGCCTCACATGTACCGGGATTTTGTTCCACAGCATAGGGAGTCTCTGGGTGATGAATCTGTCCCTCCAGCATGTTCTATTAATAACCGTGTCAAGGTTTAAGTCTCCCGCCCTTGTGGTTCTGAGGGATCTAGATTTTTTGAGGTGAAGCATATTCATCAAATCAGGGTTTGACATGGCCTTATATGTCAGGCACAGTTCACCTCTGAGCAAGCGGTATGAGACTGAATAGAGCTGGAGTTCTTTCAGTCGGGCAGCATAAGACATATTTTTGAGACCCTTTATCCTTTTGGTGAGGAACTTTTGGGGCCTTTCCAGCTGCTGCAGGTGTCTGGACAGATACATTCCGAATGGGGCATTGTACTCGATCATAGGTCTAATGAGTGATGAGTACAGGGGGGCGATGACCTCCCTTGATCTAGATGTGAATCCCTTCATGATCAGGTGGGCAATGTAGAAGGTTTTCCTAACTACTTTAGCAACATGAGTGTCAAACGAAAGGCTACTGTCAACCTGGGTCCCCAGATCCCTGATGACTTCTTCTGTGCTCAGTGGATTGCCACCTATATGGTAGCTAGGGGTAACCTTGTTTTTCCCGAAGGGTATGACTATGCATTTCTTGGCATTTAACTTTAGGCCATGGCTCTGGCACCAGTTATCCGTTTCTGTGAGGCCCTTCTGAAGGATATCTGTGTCAGATGTGTTTTCGAATATGGCGCCCAGTTTGCAGTCATCTGCAAACTTTGTCAGCCATAACCCTCCTGTGTTTGCTTGTACTTCAGAAAAGTAGATGCCGAACAAGAGTGGACCCAGGACTGAGCCCTGTGGGACACCACTTGTGACAGGCTTTGAGTCTGACATGGCTCCAGCAACTCTGACCCTGTGGGTTCTGTCACTTAGCCAGTTTGCAACCCATCTTGTGATGTATGGGTTTACATTCAAGCTGATGTGTTTTTTGATAATACCTGAGTGGGGTATTGTGTCGAAGGCCTTTGCCAGGTCAAGGTAGGCTGTATGGACTGCCTTTCCCTCATCAATGGCCTTGGTGACTGTCTCAAAAAAGTCAACCAAGTTTAAAAGGCATGATCTGCCTTTGACAAAGCCAAACTGGGTTGGATCCAAAGTCTGCAAGTTCCCTATGTCTTTATTTATGAGTTCCATTATGATCCTCTCCATGGCTTTGCAGATAAGGCTTGTCAAGCTAATGGGACGGTAATTTCCAGGGTCGGTGGAGGCACCGCCCTTGTGAAATGGGACCACAGTCACCGTGCGCCACTCCTTGGGTATGTATCCTGAGGTGAGGCTAAGATTAAACAGCTGTTCTAACTGCGGGTTTAATTCCTCATTGAGTTCATGGAGCACACAGCCGGGGACAACATCCGGTCCCATGGATGCTGTGTTTTTTGCTTTGGAGAGAGCAGTTCTCACCTGGGCGTTGGAGATGTTTGGGGGGCTACAATCCTCTGGTATAGATATCTCTCCTTTTTGGGGAGAAGTTTGCACTGAACCTGGCAGCCAGTATGTTGGCAATGTGTGTGGGTTCAGTAATCTTCACATCATTTTGAACTAATTCTGAGCATATCTGGGAGTTTCCTCCTAGGTTTCTAACATAGCTAAAGAAGGCCTTATGATTGTCTTTTGAATCCTTGGCGATTTTTCTCTCAAAATTTACCTTGGATGATTTTATGAGAGCTCTTAGTTTTTTACTTATAATGGTCAAAGGTGTCTTACCTTTCAAGGATTTTGCTCTATCTTGTAGTAGCTTCCTCCTTTTGTTGTAGAGCTTGTTTATGGCTGGGGTCCACCAGACTGGACGCTTGCCTTTGGTACAAAGAGTCTTAGTTTTGTTTGGGATTGCCTGATCCATGCAGTCCTGTAGGTGCTGGTAGAAGGCATTTGTAAGTGATTCAGCGGTTTGAGTAATGTTTACCACTGGCTCAGGGGCCTTAAAGGAGACCACACTAGTTTTTAGAAGTGTGAAGTCGGCTTTTGAGAAGTTTTTCACTGTGGTCTTTTTTGTTTCAGGTGGGGGCGGGATGAGGACCTCCAGCGAGATTAGTTTATGATCTGATCTCACCAGTGAGGGGTATACTTCCGGTGTTGAACATTGTGATCCCATGTTCGTGATGATGAGATCACGTATGTTTTCTCCTCTTGTGGGGATGGTGACTAGTTGTTCCATGGCATTTGAGTTTATGAACTCCAGGAACCTTTGGGCTAGAGTGTTTGGGCTTGAGTAGTGTTCCCAGTCTATATAAGGGTAGTTGAAGTCACCTAGTATGATGGTGTTTGGAGATACATTTATCCCCTCCATTGTTTTCAGGAAGGCCATGTGAGGTTACTGAGTTTGAGAGGGTGGCCTGTAACATGCTACAAATTGCAGAGCAGTCTTGCCTATGGTTAATTGCACCTGGATGGTCTCCGATGCATCGTGCGTTGCCACCAACCTTGAGGTGTGGGTGTCCTTTATGAATATGGACACCCTCCTTTCTTGGTGTTGTCCGGATTTTGGGGCCGGAACGCATGATATGAGGTGAAACCTGCTAGTGCTGGGGTGCTCTCAGGAGCCTTGAACCAGGTTTCTGTCACAGCACAGACATCGATGTTCTCCATACTGAGAAGGGCCTCGAGTGCGTGCATCTTGAGATTGAGACTTCTGGCATTGAGCAGCATTACCCTTAGTTTTTACTTTTTGTGTTCTAGGGTGGTAGGTTTAGAATTTGAGCCTTGCCTAAAAAGGCACTATGGGGGTGGCAAGAGCCTTTGCCAATATCCGGAAGCCTAGGGGTGACAGGTGCAAGCCGTCCCTTGCGAAGCAGCGTGGCTTGTCCAGCATGTCATCCCAGGCAGACAGACATTGGATCCCCTTTGAATGACACCAGAATTTAAGCCAATTATTAAAGCTGATCATCTTATCACTGTATTGTGGCATCATTCTAGGTGAAGGTAGGATACTGCTCAAGGTCAGGGTCATACCTGCCTGGGCTACATAATCAGAGAGCTTATGCATCAATGTACCACCCGGTGAGCAGGGAAGGGTCTACATTAACTGCAAGGGCTTCCCCTCCATCAACTGCCAAGTCATGTGCAATGCCCAGGGCATAATAATGAATGCGTGTGCTGGCTGCCCTGGAAGCTATCATGATTCCCACATCTGGGATCTGATGCAGCTGTACCAGAGATTTGCCAATGGGGACATCCCTCACGGTCACCTAGTGGGGGATGCTGGATACGTACTGGAGCCATAGCTGATGACACCCATCAGAAATGCACACACACCCAAACAAGAACTCCATAATGAGGCACACGCACAGACCAGAATTATAGTAGAGCATGTGTTTGGGATGCTCAAGTCACGGTTCCGGTGTCTGGACACATTCAGTGGAGCCTTGCAGTACTCACCAGCTACATGTACCCAAATTGCCCTTGTATATGCCATGCTACACAATATGATCCTGTGGAAACAGTTGCAGCATGAACAGCACGGGGCAAGGGCACACAGCCCCCCACTATTACCAAGGCCTGCACAGGCACAGAGCGACTCAGAGGAGGAAAAACCTGAGCCTGTCCCAGTAGGCATGCCCAGTATGCCCTGGCCTTGGCAAAGAGGCAATGCATAGCACATACACTGACACAGGTGGGACCCAGGGAATAACACCTCTCTCTGACTCTCACATAGAGTAAAAGTGATGCCAAACATTACACTACCTGTGCTCAACCATGTGTAGGGCGTGTACTATGTGCATCCGACATGTGACACAAACATGGATAAGTTTTACTCTCCCAACCCTCCCTGGCTTTTCTGTGCCTCTGTCTACCTCTCTTATTCCCTCTCTGGTGGATGTGGAGACTTACACCTGCTTTGCTTAGGCAGCAGCATGTGTATTTTAAGTGATGTTCAGGATCAGCTGATGGTCTCTGCATGAATTGCAGCCCTCCTCTAGCTGACTGCATGTGGAACAGCTGTGGTAACATTCCCATAGTCAATTGCATGGAAACACACACCAATATCTAGGAACATCATGTTGCTGTTGGGCCTTTCATTCGCTTTGAGCAGGAACTCGATCTGTTGTTTGGCAAACAGCATCTCAGATGGATTGGGGTGTACCTCTAACAACATACACTGTCGTAAACAGGCCAACACACAGGAAGGGGATGTGCCTGACCTGACTACAGACTAAGTGCAGCTATACTGAATTTGGAGTAATGTTGGTTTAACAGGGTGTGTGTGGATATGGCTGTCCTACATGTTTACATACCTGCCATGTCAGTGCTATGTTAATGAGGGAACAGCCAACTGTAGGGCCATCTGCTGGCTGGCCAGTGTGTGGTGCCTTTTATTTCAGGTGTTATCCACTGAGAACCTATCTGTGAACTGCAGAAGGTAGTGTGAGGATTGCAGTCTGTAGATGGTGACAGCCGTGAGAGTTACTGAATTTATATTCCTCATAGGACATATGGTGCAACAAACCCTGTTACAATAGTAAATGTATGAGGTTATCACAGCAACATGTCACTAGTAGCCTTGTGTATGTGCCTCCAGCCACAACCCTGACAACCTTTGTAAATATGTTATGCAGTAAGGGGTGCATATGTACTGTACACCATAATTAGTGGCATCATATCTGGTAACAATCCAGTGAGATATCAGACTGCTACACATGTAATGTACAGTAGAGGTTATATTTGATGACATAACCTGGAAATTCTGTGGTGGTGTGTACAGTACTGAGGCCTGTGTACTTAAGGTGATTGTCGGCAGTGTGTGTATTGTTAATATGTGCCTTGGCCTGTGTACAGACTGTGGTAGATGTCATTGCTCTTGGTCCTGTTCCATCTGATGTTACATGCTGCTCCACTGTATGTTACTCTATTGGCTTACATGTTTGTAGGGCCATACACACACATGTCCCATACCACAGACAGGCAGCAGACCACACTGTGTAGTAGCCCAGTATATGTAGGGTTAGTGTGTGGGTGGCACATATGAGATTAGTGTTGAACAGATAGTCAATATATTGTAATAATATGCTAGCATACCATATGTAGCTGTGGCTGTGTTCACATTGGTTGTGGTGATGCACTTCAACACAGGTGTATGTTACTCTGTGCAGTGGTATGCCTGTAGAGCCTGCTATGCCATACAGATTGTTCTGTTTGTCAGTGTGCTTGTGAAAGTGTCATTTGTACCTTGTTATGTAACAGCTGCCTCCCGTTTGTCACCTAAGGTCTTTACCCCCTAGGGATTGTCTACAGAGTGTAGATAGAGTCTGCTGAACTATACACCTGCATTACTTACCATTGATTGTTTGGTATCCTGTGGCCCAGTCTGTCTTTACTATTGTACTACTTGATGGCCTTGGCCTGGACAGCAACATTTGTTAACATTTCCAACCACTGTATTAGTATAACAGTTTCACAGTTGCATTACTCAGTTTATATGGGTGTCCATGTCTAAACAACTATATAACATGGCATATACAACTGTAATAGTACACAAATAAAGCTCTCCCATTTATGCACACCTGTGTGTGGTGTTATAGCCTTTGATATCTCTGTGGGTATATGTTGCGGGCAATGAATATCAGTTGTAATGGTGGTTGATACAGTCTCCAGTAGGTAAGGTTGTAACTTTAGGAATAGTGGCTGTTCCATATTGTGTGCACATACTACATATGTAACATAATGTACATATCTCTGTGTGTGTATGTGTAGTTACATATATATGAATATCTATATCTGCATATATGTGTCTGTGTATATGTATCCTAGGGAGGCCCATGTCGTGTCTGGTCCTGGTTATGGGATCTGCAACACTTGGTAGTGTATTGCAGGGAGGATGTCTTTGGCTGTGGGGGTACAAGACGTATATTGTTTGGGCCCTCTCAACCCCATTAACATTGCATGTAGACATATATGTTTTTATTTCCCCATTATCTACAGATGTATCTCCGTATATACCTATATACTTATGTATATCTGCTGACATATATATATATATATATATATATATACACATATATATATGTATGTATATATATATATATATATATATATATGTGTATATATATATATATATATATATATATATATATATATATATATATATATATATATATATATATATATATATGTATATATATATACACACACACATATATATATATATATATATATATATATATATATATACCTGCTGTATATATTTAGACATATAGCTGTAGACATACATATCTAAAGATGTAGGCATTTGCATGTATATATGGTCATATATATATATATATATATATATATATATATATATATATATATATATATATATATATATATATATATATATATATATATATACATAAATAGATATGTTGTATATGTTTAGATAATAATATATTTACACACACACACACACACACACACACACACACACACACACACACACACACACACACAAAAACACACACAAACACACACACACATCTACATGTTGGAATACATTCTCTGTACTGCTGAATGACTGGGCTGGATGATATGTTTTTGAAAACATCAGGGCTATGTATATCTGACATGGCTTAGTGGTAAATCACTTTGTCTATGGTGTGTAGGGTCCTGGGTTCGTGCCTTGAAGAGGCTGTTTATTTTGTTGCTGGGCAGAACATGGGCCGTTGGATACAGAGTGATTAAGGCACTTTAAAGCAGTTGTAAGCGGGTTTGCATGGAGGTAAGCACTGATAACTTCCAGTTACAGTTTCTTATACTCTGTTAGCTTCTGAATTGCCTACCCTGTGTAGGCATTGCTTTCCCCCGTGCAAACAGGCTTAAACCTGCTTACTGCTGCTTAAAAGTGTTTACTCCTGCTTACCCCCGTGCTAATTTCTTTAAAAGAAAAGAAAAAGGGGTTGATAGGAAAGTGATGAAAAAAGGGGCACAAAGAGGGAAAGACAGTAGGGAAAATAGCCAGGGATGTGCAGAAAGGGTGTAGGGAAGGTCCATAGCTGCCCATTTCTTCTACAGCAACAGCTGTGCATATACACTGAATTTTGAGGTAGATTTGGACACTCAAACCCCTGGGAGTGTGTGAGGATAACAATAATATGTTGTGATAACAACTAGACAAGATTACATGTGTCCAGTGGACACGTGTGAGAAATGGACAGCTATGTATGGGGCGAGATTTTTTTGTGGGAACAGATTGCCCTTTTTTATTTTTTACAGGTGAGAGTGGGATGTTGAGGAGGGGTAGTAGATATATTTGGGGAGGTAGGTTGGGTAGGTTAACAGACAAGACAAACAAGACCCATACAAGGGCGGTATATGACACATGTGGGGGGTAAACACCTTGATGGGGAGGGGTGTTGGGATATCGAAAGCTCACAAGCCCCCTAGTGGTAACAGTGGGATGGAGATCCCCACCCATGGGCAGTCACCACTGTACCTTCACAGCCCCGAAGGTAGCTGTGCTGGGGGCTGAGTCGCAGAGCCAGGCTGACACTCTAATCGTGACACGTGGCCCTCGAGCTGGTGTAGGAGATCACCAAACTTCTGGTCCAGCTCTCTACGCACCATGGCCCCAACCTGGGACAGGTGCCTGTCCGTGCCCACTCCTTGGGGAGAGTGAGCCGCATCCCCTAAGGCGGGTCCACCCAAAGGTGGTGCAGGACCAACGGTCAGGGAGGTCCCGGGTTGAGCCCCAGACATGCTGATGTCTAGTGCCACGGCCAGCTGAGGTGGGACAGGTGGGACCAGTGGGACCAGCTTCCCAAGTGTGCTATAATGTTTAGATTTCATCATCATATGTGGGTTAGTAATAGTCAACACATTCCATGGTTAGGTATAACAGCATGCATAGATATTCCCATTAACCCAGACACCAAATACGGAACAGTTGCATAGCAAACAGGACACATGCATATATGGGACCACAATGGTAATAAAAACAGGATGCAGGTACATTGATGGCACCATGCCACCAATGTTGGAATAATTCAATATATCACATGCATGGGAACCATTAATATATTTATCAAACAATTGGACATTATCATAGAGTCATTACTTACCAGATGGCACGTGTATGTTGATTATTGTTGGAGATATGGTGGGGGGCAGAGAAAGATGTCAATTAACAACTAGTATATTCCTGTAGTCCACATTACTTTCCTAGTCAGTGCTGTTATCTGTACCTTACATGTCTTACTACACTACCCTATAGCCTTAGTTTGGACAGTGATATGGCTGTTGCTATTGTTACACATGAACCGATTTTACCTGCAGTATACACCTCTTACCTGGTATACTTGTGGAGGGAATGTTTGTTAACACTAACTGTTTCTACACATACTCCCGGATGCCGAGTTGATGTTTTGCACATAACTATCCAACTATTTCTGCACAGACTCTGGCCATGTGTTGACCACATGCTGGTGTGCTGGGACATATCTAGAATATTGCCCTCTTCCACCCTTAGTGACCTGACACACATATACATGCTTTCCTACACAGTTATATTACGTAGCACAGTGTGGGTGACAGTGACCAGTGATACTTTATTATTCAGAGAAACTGCAACACTCACAAATCCCTACAATACCAGAGTGAACAGTACCAGTACAGGTTATAATGGTCTGTATTTCTCAGCACACTGTTCGTATCCAACATACCTGTGGGAGCAATGTTTGTTAGCACTACCTGACTGTTGCCACACAAAGTTCCGGATTACACATTAGTATTATGCACATACATATTACTCTGTTACTGTACACACTCTGACCACAGCTTGACAAGCTGGGGTGTAAATAGGATATATGTGGCTTCTTAGTCACATAAGGTATTGGGAGTTTACTAGTGTGCCAGCTTTGTTCTCATAGCTGTGTGTCAATCACTTGTGTTTCCTGTTTGCTGCCTATAAGTCTGGGATCATTCCACTGATTTCCCAGGGGGACAGGTTGATAGGCAACAGATATGGGCCACCTTAACAGACATTCTGGACATATCTGTACAGTTGTGAGGTATGATTCTGTATGCAGACTACTACCACTGTCAGGATTCGAACCATGGCTGTGTGCGCTAAAAAAACAACAGTTCACATCTCAGTTGCATGTGCTATTCGTTTTTTGTTGCCTGCGTTTTCTCTGTTTACTGTCTATGTGTCTCTCAGTTGTACTAAATGGCCTCTGGGGATTACACCTGCCATATATAGACATTCCTACACATTCTATTTATGGTGCATGGTGTGGGTAACAGTGCTTAATACAACAGTACTATTACATGATTGTATATCTACATTACCTATGATATCAGGATATACACATGCAGTCCAGCAGTTATACCTGTTTTGTCAGCCTATTACACTTTTATTGACATACAAACAATATGAGACTCGTCCTGCCATATTCTCTAGTGTATGAAGTACTTGCCTTGAACAATACAGGTTTTATACAGGCAATTAATTTACTACTACTTTTATTTTTATCTCCTATGACAGTAAATGCATTACTATAACTGACCTGCCTTGCATCGCAACCTCACCATCTGACTGATGTGGGCCTCCTGGTTCATGGCCCACTCCATTGCAGCTGTGGGTACATAAAAGGAATATTTAGCCATACCTATCCATGATATACCCGAGCTGGCAATTACACACATACTGGGGTGATACTTACACACGGCTGGAACATCCTCTGCTACTCTAGCCTCTTGGAGCCACTCCTCTAAGAAGTCCCCCTTATGCTGCTTCAGGTCGGCATAGTGGTGCCTGACCTGCTCACCAGTTCGGGGTATGCCAGTGGCACTGGTGAGGTCACGGGCAAGACAGTCCCAGGCCTCTGCCGTATATTGGGAGCCTTGGTACTGACCCTGCAACAGTCTCTGCTCATGGTCTTTGACAAGGAGTCCTGCCATGACCTTGGACTCCTGGATGCAACAGCGCTGCACCCAAAAGCGCACACCTTCTCCCCTTACTGCCTGCAAGGGGAAGTTACAACCAGTTATGAGATGTATTTCCACCTCTTGGGTTTAAGTAGGGCCGATTTCCTGCACTTTTCCGTGATTGGCCGGTTTTGAAAAGGCTAAGCTATGGACAAACCTGCTTACCTAAGGTTGGCATTGTTTAAAGGGGTATAACACTGGGCATATTGAGTTAACTGGCCTACGCATTGCTTACACCTCCTAAGCTGGCCCGTGCAATGCTTAGTGTTGCTTACATTAGGCTTTGCATTATTTTTTCTTTTTGGCATGGATTTCTTATTTATTACATCTTATATATCTGCCTGGTATCTATGATTCATGTGTATGTACACTCTATGGGGTCCTTGTGTTTTATTGGGGGCTTCAACACTATTACAATTACACTTCAGTTCTGGGCTTACTGCTGTACTCCAGTTCACATATTTATGTTATCTGGTGGGTTATGGAACATATAACTGTATACGGATTCCTTTCACAGGTTCAGTTTGGTTTTACTATGGTGAGGACTTGTTTGCTGATACCTCTTTCTTCTTTACTTCTGTGATGGCTTGGTGGTTAACTACTGTGACTATGGTATATAGGGGCCTGGGTTAGAGACCTGCATGGTTGTTTATTTTGTTGATGGGCAGAACAAGGGCCGTTGGATACAGAGTGATTAAGGTACTTCTGAGCAGTTGTAAGTGAGCTTGCACAATGGTAAGCACTGCTAACCTGCTGTTACATCTGCTTACAGAGAGTTAGCTTTAGAATTGCTTAACCAGTGTAGGCATTGCTTACCACCGCGCAAACGGGCTTAAGCCCGCTTACTAGTGCTTAAATATGCTTACTACTGCTTATTTGTGCTTAAACCTGCTTACTAGTGCCTTATTTATTACGACACTGACACCTCACATGTGCATTTACTGCAGTACTCCAGTTCATGAAAATATGTAATCTGGTGGGTTATGCAAGATAAATATTACTCATAACGTGCTTTGCCGTGGAAAATGGAATGTGCTGCAGTGGGACTTGAACCAGGAATGCCTGCTCGTAAGGAGAATGCTCTGCCCACTACACTATTGCTATGCTGTTTCATTTACATACATCTTCCTTGTTATCCTCTAGAGTCATTTAAGCTGCATTAACCATAGCTAAGCGATGAGTACACCCGCACACCTAAGATTAGCTTTAATCAAATGTTTAATAAAAAAAGGGTTTCTTCATTTTATGTATGTATACTGTTGCTGTTGTACACAAGGGGGACTGTTGGTGGGGATATGCGGTCACCTATGAGTGGTCTCTCTCATTTCATACCCCTTTCTGCTGTTCTTCATTGCTGGGGTATGTATATTCTGAGAACTCTGCTCTCAGACACACCCCCTGCACTCTTACACGCTCAGTGCAGGAGCTCAGGCAGCATACCTCATTATTATGCATGGCATGCTGCCTTCCTGCTCCTCAATGGCAGCCTCCGTGCAGGACTAAGCTAGTCCTGCATGGAGGAATAGTAAATCCGTGGGAATATAATGCACTTGGTTTAAATACACTGCAAACCCTTCCCATTTTTAATTGATCAATTAACAAAAATAATTTAAAAACACGTGCATCAAAAAATGCACCTTGTGCTGAAAAATGTTTGTGAATTAAAGCTTAAAAGACTTCAGTGAAATAAATATACTAGATTACTAATGAACAATATGTTAATAAAACTCAGTTATAAAATTTGGCTATAAATACGCAAATAAATAAATAAACTTTCTAATGGCAACCTAACACTTTAAATTATATTTAGTTTAATACAATGAAATTATTTAAAAACACATGAATAAATATTCCTATTGCTGTATAATATACAAAACTATATATGCATATAACAATATAACATGGACACAGAGATTTCAGAAAAAAACAGCTTTTAATTTTAATAAGTTGCTGACTGATACTGTTTCATTGCGATCAGGTTAGTAGTGGCATTTGTTTTTAGCTGCCATTTAAGTTCTTGAGATTCTAAAAAATCTTCCTTTGGTTCCCCTCTCTGTCCTAAGTCTAAATGATCTATCACTGTAAACTTGAATGATTGGGTGTGATTGTTGTTGAGATGCTTATAAAAAGCATTACATTCAGCTTTCCTTTTGATCCCATATAGATGATGGTAAATTCTGGTTCTAAGACTTTTAACAGTTTTTCTTATATAAAATGCATTACAATTCTGGCATAGGGCTAAATATGTCACCCCCTTGCTCCCACGGTAATATTTATGGTTAATGGTTATTGCCCCATAATTGGCCAGGATAACTTCAGAACCTTCCAAAATATATTTACATTGTGAACAATGTCCACATCTACACATTTTTCCATTATTAGCAAACTTACCATGCTCGAGTGGCATCTTAAAACATGTATCTTTTTCGTACACTATAATAGGGGCTTGTCCAACAATGGACAAGGTGCCTTGGTCAAGTCCAAATGTACTCCAATTTGTAATAAAATTGACCGAATATTATAAAATTGTGTGTTAAATATATGCTTTTTTGTATACAAACTCCTGTATATTGATTGCTGTAATTGACTGCCTAGATATTCTGTAGGTTTTTAAAAAACAGTGGTTCTTTTTGCCAAAAATTCACTAAATATATCTGATAAAACATAACAGGATAACCTCTCCTGTTTAGCATGGTTCTCAATTTTTCACTTTTAATCTGACATTCACCATCATTCAACACCATACAGGCCAGTCTAACACACTGCCCTTGACTGGAGTTTTCTTCTGATGAAACCACATTCCCCTTATTTTTGTATAAAGTCACATCTAAATAATTAACTTTACCACCCTGCATGTCCATAGTAAATTTAAGAAAGTCTGTAGTTGAATGTATGTAATCAAAAAATTAGTCTAACCTTTCAGGCTATCATTCCAAAATACTATAAAATCATCTAGGAACCATCTATATAATGAGCAACTTTTCTGGAATTCTGATTTGAGAACAAGTTTCTGCTCCCAATATACCAGTACTTTTCTGGCAAAGATGAGGGCACATGCAGCCCGTTTCTTTTGCTTAAACATCAGATTTTCAAACAAAAAAAAGTTCTTTTCAAGAACAATTTCCATCAAAATCCTGAGTAATTCAGACTTGTTATGGCCAAGAGGGGTATAGAAACATGGGTATTTGTAAAACCATTCAACCCCAACATCATGTGGGATCACAGAAAACAAATGCTGTATATCTATAGTAACAAGAATTAGTTTGTTACTATATAGGTCATTCATAACTTTGGGCAAAAAGTCCCAAGAATCGTTGAACAGATGTTTGATACCATTAAGAACACCTTTTGTCTTGTCAAGAAATTTTACTATGCTAAAAGTTTTAGATGCCTTAGCATCACCAATGGGTCTCGTAGGTGGATCTAACAAATTTTTATGTATTCTGGGTATTCCAAAAATGGTGGAGGTCTTGGGGTTAAAAACACGTAAAAAAATGTATTCTCCTGTATTGATTGGATTATTATTAGAAACAGGTCTTCAGTGACAAGGTCAATTTTATGGTAAGCAATATTCAACTCTTTTAACAAAGCCTCTTTATAAGTATCCGAATACAATAAAACAAAAATCTTATTAACATAGTCATTTGTGTTCATAACCACCAAGGCCCCACCCTTATCAGGTTTCATAATTCTTAATGCTTTGTTGTAAGTAATTTCTTTTAACAGCACTCTTTCTTTACAGCTAAAGGTTAACCAGTAAAAACAAAATGAAAATTACAGCAAAGCTAGAACTTCCAATAAGTGACCTCCCAAACCTCTTGTGTCAGAGGCACATGGGATATATGCAAATGAGACTTATGAACATCAGGTGTTTCAGCTAATTGGCGATTCTGAATGCCCATGACTTGTTTCGTCATTTTACTGGACAATTTCAGACCAATAAAACCCAAACCCCACTAGCTGTGGATATGCATATTTCAGCCTTTTTATGACCTCTTCAGCACAGCACAAGGAGAGAGTTTGACTAAGCATTAGAAACACAGGGCAGTTATACCCAGCTGATGTCCATTACCATTAGGGTCACTGCAAAAATATCCCAAACAACAAACTGAAACAATGAGTGAGAAGGTCACTGAAAAAAACAACCAGTAAAAACAAAATGAAAATTCCAGCAAAGCTACAACTTCCAATAAGTGACATTCCAAACCTCTTGTGTCAGAGGCACATGGGATATATGCAAATGCGTCTTATGAACATCAGGTGTTTCAGCTAATTGGCGATTCTGAATGCCCATGACTTGTTTCATTGTTTTACTGGACAGTTTCTGACAAATAAAGCCAAACCGTTTGGGAGGTCACTGGGTGGCATTGCAATGCCGAAGGTTCCTCTCCAGTTGTCTCCCTTTGTTCTGCTCCCTCTGGTCTCTCAACCTCTTGGACCTTCTCTGGGGGAGGGGGGCTCTAAAGGGTCTGTTACAAACTGCTCTTGATTAACTTCATTAGTAAGGGCAAAATCAATAGAACCATTATTCCTTTCAAATGAATAATTATCATTATTATTGTTGTTGCTATTATGAAAATGCCCTCCCAGGTTGGGGGGGAGGTGTAGGCCTTTCCATTTTCATATTCAGTTTAATCTCTTGCTAGTTTCTTAATTTTTTTTGTTTTTTTAACTCAGCAATGGAATGATCAATTTAATAAAAAATGTATTATATTCAATTAGTATACTGTCATACGTTAAGTCACTTTGAACCATAGTATCAAATTCAGTAATCTCTTTATATAATGCAGTTCTTTTTCTATCATTGTCTCTAATAAGAATCACTTAACAGTCCATGTTTGTTAAACAAAACCAATAACTCATGGTGTAAAGGAGAGACCTTAATTAGTCCAGTGTGGTATTTGTATTTTTAAATTATTTTGTTAATTGATCAGTTAAAAAATGGGAGAGGTTTGCAATGTATTTGAACCAGGTGTATTATGTTATGTGTATACTGATGAAGTCTATATTACCATGGACAAAAGTGCTAAATGGTTGAGTAAAAACACTATTTTATTGCTACCCCACTGTGTACTGTGCATTTTCTTCTAGCATATTGATTCATGGTTTGTCTTGTCTTGGATTTTGACATTTCATCTTTTAATGAACTTGGATGAAGTAGTATGACATACATGGCATGATAGAGACAATGAGCTTAAGATACCATATAGTCTTTATAAAAGTCAGACATCCTTTAAGACAACACAAATGTTAGCAGCATCCATTTTTATCATTTGTCTAGGTACTGCTTCATGTTTTTCTGTTTTTTCATAAATGTAAACGTGACGGAGGGGATGGCTCAGAATGTACACAAAATATATAAGCTATCAGTCTTGATCTTCTATTTGTAAAGTATACAATACATGTCTGTAGTTAGATGTCAAGTTCGCTGACCATTTCTACCCGTTTAGCATATAATGTGCCCAGATTGTATGATTGTGAGCATACATGGTATGTAGACAGACATGCATTTTAAACCTCATACTCCTTGAAAGGCTGTCAGTCAGTAATGAGTCATGGTAAGACATGCTTTATTGTAATGTGTATTTTTTCAACCTTTGGATGAAATGAATAATGTCAGTGGATGAGTAGATAGTGGAAGAATAAGTGGGTAAATAGTTACTGCACAGGCCTTTGGTGATAAAAGCACAGAAGGTTGTCAGTTCTGTTTCCACTCCAGATGGTTGGATTAATATTTTCATTACTGCACCTTGGCTTGCACCTGTCACCACTGGGCTTTCGGATATTGGCAAAGTCTCTTGCCACCCCCATAGTGCCTTTTTTAGGCAAGGCTCAAAAGTCAAACCCACCCCCATAGACAGCACAAGGAACAAGAAACTAAGGGTAATGCTGCTAAACGCCAGAAGTCTTAACCTCAAGATGCATGCACTCGAAGCTCTCCTCAGTATGGAGAACATCGATATCTGTGCAGTGACAGAAACCTGGTTCAAGGCTCCAGACAGCACCCCAGAACTACCAGGCTATACCTCGTATCATGCTTTTCGGCCCCAAAACCCGGACCGAACCACAAAAGGAGGGGGAGTTTCCATATTTATCAAGGATATCCACACCTCCAGGTTAGTGGCATTGCACAAAGTATCGGAGACCATCCATGTGCAACTAACAGTGGGCAAGACTGCTTTTCAGTTTATAGCATCCTACAGACCACCCTCTCAAAGTCAGGAATCCCATTCGGCTTTCCTGAAAACATTGAAGAACATGAAGATCTCTCTGAACACCATTATATTGGGCAACTTCAACTACCCAAACATTGACTGGGAGCACTACTCAAGCCCCAGCACCTTAGCCCAAAGATTCCTGGAAATTATAAACTCAAATGCTATGGAACAACTAGTCACCACTCCCACAAGAGGGGACAACATACTAGACCTGATCATTACCAACATGGGGACTCTATGCTCCACACCAGAAGTATATCCCTCATTGGTAAGATCAGACCATAAATTAATTTCACTGGATGTCCACATCCCGACCCCACCCCCAGCCCAGAAAACCACAGTGAAAAACTTCTCAAAAGCGAACTTCTCACTTCTCAAAACCAAAGTGGAATCCTTCAAGTGCAGAATCCTATATAAATGCATTCTATGGACATCTCCAGGAATGCATGGCTGATGCTATCCCAAACAAAACCAAGACCCAATCATCCAAAGGCAGGCGTCCAGTCTGGTGGACCCCTGCCATAAATAAACTGCACAACAGAGGGAGGAAGCTACTACATGATAGAGCAAAATCCCTAATAGGGAAGGCATCTCTGATCAGTACTAGCAAAAAATTACGATCCCTCATAAAATCCTCCAAGGCCAGCTTCGAGAGAAAAATTGCACAGTACACCAAAGACAATCATAAGGCTTTTTTCAGTTATGTTAGAAACCTGGAATGCAACTCCCAGACTTGTTCTGAGTTGATTCTAAACGACAAAAAATACACTGAACCCACAGACATCGCCAATATCCTGGCAGACAGGTTCAGTGCAAACTTCTCCACTCCCTCCCCCCCAAAAGAGCAAGTATCTATCCCGGCAGAGGGCTGCCTCCCAAACATCTCAGATGCTCAGGTGAAGGCTGCCCTCTCCAAAGCAAAAAACACTGCTTCCATGGGACCAGATGGCGTCTTAGGTTGCGTCCTACATGAACTACAAGAGGAACTAATCCCTCAAGGTTCAGTGCAAACTTCTCCACCCCCTCCCCCCCAAAAGAGCAAGTATCTATCCCGGCAGAGGGCTGCCTCCCAAACATCTCAGATGCTCAGGTGAAGGCTGCCCTCTCCAAAGCAAAAAACACTGCTTCCATGGGACCAGATGGCGTCCTAGGTTGCGTCCTACATGAACTACAAGAGGAACTAATCCCTCAAGTAAAACAGCTATACAATCTCAGCCTCACTACAGGATATGTGCCCACAGAATAGCGTACAGCAACAGTGGTCCCACTCCACAAAGGTGGAGCCTCTATCGACCCTGGAAACTATCACCCCATAAGCCTGACTAGCTTAGTCTGCAAGGCTATGGAGAGGATCATCATGGAGCTCATAAACAAAGACATTGGGGACCTACAGACACTAGATCCTACCCAGTTTGGCTATGTCAAGGGCAGATCCTGTCTTTTGAACCTGGTTGACTTCTTTGAAACAGTCACCAAAGTCATAGATGAAGGGAAGGTAGTCCACACAGCCTATCTGGACCTTGCAAAGGCATTTGACACAATACCCCACTCGGGCATCATAGATAAGCTATCCAGCTTAAATATAAACCCCTATGTCACAAGATGGGTCGCAAACTGGCTCAAAGACAGAACCCACAGAGTGAGAGTTGCTGGAGCCATGTCAGACTCGAAACCAGTCACAAGTGGCATCCCACAGGGTTCTGTCCTGGGACCACTCTTGTTCGGTATATACTTTTCTGAGATACAGGCAAACGTGGGAGGACTATGGATCACCAAGTTCGCAGACGACTGCAAACTGGGCGCCATAATCAACTCTCCAGCTGACACAAACATCCTTCAAAAAGGTCTCACAGAGACAGATAACTGGTGCCAGCACCATGGTTTAAAGCTAAATGCCAAAAAATGTATAGTCATACCCTTTGGCAAAAACAATGTGCCCACAAATTACCACATAGGCGGAAACCCATTAAGTACAGAGAAAGTTATTAGGGACCTGGGGACCCAAGTTGATAGCAATCTCATCTTTGAAAACCACATTGCCAAAGTGGTTAGAAAGACCTTCTACATAGCCCACGTCATCACGAAGGGTTTCACATCTAGATCAAGAGAGGTAATCATGCCCCTTTATTCATCCCATATCAGGCCCATCATAGAATACAATGCCCCTTTTGGGAGGTACCTTACCCGACACCTGCAGCAATTAGAAAGACCCCAAAAGTATCTCACCAAGAGGATCAAGGGTCTCAAACAGATGCCATATGCTGCTCGGTAAAAAAAAAGTACAGTTTTGTACCTACCATAAATGTAGATGTTCGAAGATCCACATTGCTGCAGTCCTAACACTTGGGTAGTCCGCTGTCCCAGTCGGCCCGAATACCAAAGTATAAGGCTGACGTTGGTCAAGGCGCATTAGTCTGACGTCAGGACGTCAGGGTACAAATGCGCATGACCGACGTCATATCCTCAGTCTTTTCTTGCCCCAGATGTCAGAAGACCCTAAAAAGATAAGGCCAAAACCAAAAAACACCAAACACTCCTGTACCAAATATATGTACAATATATACAAATTTACAAAAGTACAACCCCACCCACACAACCACCCCTAAACACAGAGGGGAAGGAGGGAGGAATTGGACTGCAGCAATGTGGATCTTCGAACATCTACATTTATGGTAGGTACAAAACTGTACTATGTTCTTCATTTCACATTGCTGCAGTCCTAACACTTGGGTAGAATCCCAAAGCAGAGGTAAGGGAGGCTGGCAAATCATAAAGAAGCAGGAGCTGTCAACATGCCCTGCAAAATAGCCGTGGCAAAACCAGCCCTAGATTTAGAGTAGAGAGGAAGGTGGTAATGCTTAGAGAAAGTATGCACTGAACTCCAAGTAGCTGCCTCCAAAATATCCTTAGTTGCCACCCCCCTTAGAAATGCTGTTGAAGTGGCAGTAGCCCTAGTGGAATGAGGCCTAATCCCAGCTGGAATCTCCTTGCCATGATGGGAATAACAAAATGCAATGCAAAACTCAATCCACTTAGAAATAGTTTGTTTTGACACAGGCTTGCCCTGAGAACTCAAAGCAAAAGAAACAAACAACTGCTGAGACTGCCTAAAATCCTTAGTCCTGCTTAAATAATAACGCAACTGCCTGTGTACATCTAAAGTGTGCAAAATCTTTTCCCCCTTATTTTGGGGATCTGCATACAAAGTAGGCAATTGAATAGTCTGGTTTAAAGCCACACTAGAGACCACCTTAGGCATAAAGGAAGGATTAGTACGTAATGATACCCTATCCTTATGGAAAATCAAAAAAGGCTCAACCGCCATAAGGGCCTGCAATTCAGAAACCCTTCTCGCAGAAGTAATGGCCAACAAAAAAGCAGTCTTCCATGACAAGTATTTCAATTCAGCAGTAGCCGCAGGCTCAAAAGGTTGTAGAGTAAGTTTCTCCAACACAAAATTGAGGTCCCAAGCAGGAGTAGGAGCTCTACGTGGGGGTCTTATATTCTTTGCCCCTCTAAGAAATTGCTTGAACAAAGGATGAGAAAACAATGGTGGGTCACAATCATAGTGAGCTGAAATTGCTGCAGCATGAATCTTAATGGAAGAGAAAGACAAACCTTTGTCCAATAACTCAGTAAGATATTGAAGAGCCACACTCAAATTAGGCTCAGAAACCTCCAAATCCTTTGCTGCACTCCAAAATAAAAATCTCTTCCATTTTTCTGCGTACACTTTCCTTGTACTAGGTCTTCTGGCTTCCATAATCACATTCAAAACTTGTTGAGGAAGTTGAGACCTGCTGTGGCTCAAAACAGAATATGCCAGGCTGTTAGATGAAGAGAGTGAAGCTTGACATTGAGTAGATGACCGTCCCTCTGAGACAAAAGGTGTGGAATCAAAGGTAAAGGCCATGGAGGCTTCCTTACCAGACTCCTCAGTAATGGGTACCAGTGTTGCCGAGGCCAATCTGGAGCTATTAAAATCATCCTTGGCTTGTCTTATCTGACCTTTAGGAGTACCTTTGGGAGGAGAGGCAGAGGTGGAAAGGCATACACATGAAGATTTTTCCAACTGAAAGAAAGAGCATCCACTTTCCAAGCTGTGTGATGAAACCTTTTCGTGCAAAACTTTGGCAGCTGGTGGTTTAGTGGAGAAGCGAACAGATCTATGTCTGGAGTTCCCCATGACACTGTCAATTTCGAAATACATGAAGATCCAGTTTCCACTCGTGGGGATCCATGATTTGCCTGCTTAACACATCTGCTAAGGAGTTCTGTGCTCCGGCAGAAACCTTGCCTGAAGATTTAGTTGCAAGCTGAGCGCAGTCTCACACAAAATCATTGCTTGACTGTTCACTGGATAAGAATGTGTTCCACTTGCTTGTTGATGTACCACATGACAGTTGTGTTGTCTGTTAGAATCAACACCTGCCCTGGAAGAAGTAACTCCTTGAAAGCCATTAATGCAAACTGGACTGCTAACATCTCCTTCATGTTGATATGTAGATGCTGTAGTCTGGCAGGCCACTTGTCTTGTATCCACTTTCCATTCAGATGAGCTCCCCAAGCTATGTCTGAGGCATCTGTCGTTAGAATCTGACTCGCCTCTGGCCGGGTCACAGAGAGTCTCTTGTTTAGGTGACATTCCTGAGCCCACCACAAAAATTCCTTTTGAATGCAAGGTATTATTTGAATGACAGTGTCCAAATCCTGGCAGTGCTGTGTCCATACATTTTTGAGATACCATTGCAGCTTCCTCATATGCAGTTTGGCATTGGGAAGCACCAGAATACAAGATGCCATGAACCCTAAGGCTTGAAGGACTGTCCTTGCAGTCAGCCCGGACTGAAGAGATAGTTGATGGAAGTGAAGGGAAAGATTCTTTTGTTTGTCCGGGGTTAAAAAGGCCATCTGGGTTGCTGTATTCAGTCTCACACCCAGAAAGCACATGTCTTGAGAGGGTACTAGACTGGACTTTATTTCATTCACAAAATACCCCAGGCATCTTAGCACTGCTATCACATATTCCAAATGCTGAAAAAGGTCTTCCTTTTCTTGAGCCAGAATCAGGCAGTCGTCCAAGTAAGGATAGATTTGTATTCCTTTTAGCCTGAAGTAAGCTATCACTGGAGCCAGAACTTTTGTGAACACTCTGGGCGCAGTAGATAAGCCAAAGGGCAATGCAGAGAACTGATAATGGGAATTCCCAGCTCGAAAACGCAGATACTTCCTGCAACTTAGTCTGATAGGCACATGAAGGTAAGCCTCCTTGAGATCTAAAGTTACCATCCAGTGATCTTTTCCCAGCAGAGGTAAAAGCTGTTGTAACGTCAACATTTTGAACTTGGGAATGTCCAGATAAGTGTTGAGGATAGATAAATCCAAAATTGGTCTCCACATGTTCCCCTTTTTTGGTACTAGGAACAGGCGAGAATAAAATCCTAGGCCCCTTTCTGGCACAGGAACCGGCTGAATGGCCCCTATTTGGAGTAACAGAGAAATTTGCTTGTGAGCCTCTTTTCTTTGTAGAGGAGGAATGTCTGGCATGCCTTTGAAAGGAGGCAAGGTATGGAAATAAAACCTGTAACCGTGGTGAATGATATCCAATACCCATCTGTCTTGGGTAATTAAACTCCAATTTTCTTTGAAAAGTGCCAGCCTTCCTCCCAAAGGTGCTGCCAGGCGAGAAGGCTCTGGCAGCTGAAAAGGCAGGTCATTGGGTCTGTTTACGAAAGGACTGACCCCTGCCCTCACCAGAAGACTGAGCAGGTGAACTCCCTGTTCTAGGCCTAAAAGAACCTTGAGCCCTGCCCCTACCACGTCTAGACCTACCCCTAGACTGGGAATCATAAGAAGGATATGTCCACCCCTTAGTAGGCCAATTTCTACTAAACTTGGAGGCTGAACCTGCAACAAATCTTTAACAGTCTGCATAGACTTAGCCTTGTCCTCCATTTTCTTTAAAACTGCTTCCACAGGCGAACCAAACAACACATCAGATTGCAACGGAGCATCTAAAATCCTTGTCTTAACATGCTCAGCTAAATTCTGATCCCTCAGCCAGGCGTGCCTGCGAAGAACAGAACCAGTGGCAGCCACCCTCGAAGAGGCCTGTACAGCATCAAAACCACATTGCAAAGAATGCTTACCCACCTGTTCAGAAACATGAACTAAATCCTGCAACTCTTTACACTCAATACCTTCCGCCAGAGCATCCACCTTAGACTTCAATTGTGAAAGGAGATAATTTTGGTATTTTAACATG
This sequence comes from Protopterus annectens, assembly GCF_019279795.1. NCBI lineage: Eukaryota > Metazoa > Chordata > Ceratodontiformes > Protopteridae > Protopterus > Protopterus annectens. The sequence goes on along the minus strand of NC_056735.1, from coordinate 642,477,568 downwards.
TGGAACTGGCAATTCAAAGCCCTCATGGCTAAAGTGGAAGAAGTATACACCTTCTTTCCCCATCTATCCAAAGCCCTTGCCTCTTTATCAGGAGGAACAGGATTTTTAACAACAGAAGCCCTAACACCTTTAGGCCCCTGAGAAACAGTTTCTGGGTCTGCCCTAGGACTCTTAAAAAGATACTTATGAGCTTCAGGCACCCTATAATACCTATCCGGTTTAACTGGGGCAGGAGGCAAAGAATCAGGGTTCAGGGAAGCCTCTGCAAAAACATCTTCCACCACATCCAGAACAGGAGGTATAGCTAAAGGCCTATGCTGGGGTAGAAACAAAAATTCCCTAAGCCTTTTCCTGGAATCAGAGAAATCTTGACCTTCCCATTTAAAATGCTCCCTCATGGAATGAAGAGTCTCTGAAAAGAAAAATCCTCAGGAGGAGAAGCGAAGGAGTAGAATCATCTACATCAGAATCAGAATAAGGAGGATACTCCTGTAAGTCTTCAGCCGAAGACTCAGAAGCCTCGAACACTGCTCAAAACTCTCAAGCTCAGGTTCCACCCTAGGCCTCTTATCAGGAGGGGGCATAGAACCTCTAATCATAGTAATCAAATCTTCTGCCATTTTAAGCATATGTTTCTTAGGCAGAGACCCTGAAGAACTAGGAGAGACACCCACTGAAGTTAAACCTGGCCTGCCTCTCGAAGAAGCCTTGGAAACAGAAGGGGAGGACCTAACCACCTTAGGAAGGGAGGGGAGAACAGCTACCTGAGAAGCCCCTTCAGCCTGGCCTACCTCCTGAGAGGACACATCTTGTAACAGTAAAGTCTCTCCCTGAGACTCCAAAGAAACTTCTGGCAGAACCTCCGGCTCCACCGAGCCCTCTAAAGAACCGACGTCCGGAACAGACGGTTCTTCCAACCTAGGCTTTGCTGCTTTGTCCTTGCGCTTTTTAGACGAAGCGCGCCGGAGCATCCGGCGGCATTTTATAATTACAACGCTTCCCAAAAACTAACCTGGCACAGTCTAATCTTCTCTTTATAGTGCGTTTGTTAAATCTAGCACAAGAGCGACATCCAACAACGTCGTGCTCAGGCCCTAAGCAAGGTATACACAAGGTATGGTAATCCCTATGAGGTATCTGTTTCCCACAAGAAATACAGTTATTCACTTTTTCTGACATCCGGTTAAATACTGAGGCAAGAAAAAAACAAAATATTCCCCAACGGGGTACTTAGCCAACTTTGATTCGGTCTGAAACTCCGACTTCAGAAAATTTCAGAACGCCAACCTGCACTCGCAATACTGCTTCTGCATCGGACCATGCGGCAAAAAAGACTGAGGATATGACGTCGGTCATGCGCATTTGTACCCTGACGTCCTGACATCAGACTAATGCGCCTTGACCAACGTCAGCCTTATACTTTGGTATTCGGGCCGACTGGGACAGCGGACTACCCAAGTGTTAGGATTGCAGCAATGTGAGATGAAGAACATCTCCAGCTCTACTCAGTTGCATACCGCCTACTTCGAGGGGATCTATGTCTGACAGAGAAAGCTATGTCAAATCCAGAATTAATGGACATGCTCCACCTCAGTAAATCTAAATCCCTTAGAGCCCTCCACCTCAGTAAATCTAAATCCCTTAGAGCCACACACTCAAGGGATTTGAACCTCAGCACAGAAATAAATAGAACTTGCTGGAGGGACAGGTTCATAACCCAGAGGCTCCCTTCGCTCTGGAATAGAATTCCAGTTCATGTGAGGCACAGCACCTCACTGAATCTCTTCAAGAAGAATCTCGATAATTGGATGGGGGATCGTAGGTTTGTCCCAGGGATTACTCCCGTGTCACTATTAGACAGAGGCACAGTAAACTAAACCTTAAAAAGGGCACAGTATATGCAAATCAAGGGGTGGCGTAAGCCATACAGAATCGGGCTAGGCTTATAATTGCCCCAGGGCAGATAGCCTAGTATGAACCTATGAACCTATGAACTGACATTGCAGCTGAGCAGCAGGGTGGGCTGCACTCCTGAGGCTCAAATGTCCCTGATTTTCACACAAATTTTAGGTCTGTACCTCTTAATCCCTACTAAAAACTGGTTACACTTGCAGAAAAGGTAGTACATTGCACTTAATAACTAATCACAATAATTAAAAGTTATAGACTTCTTTTACTTCAGAAAATCTGTATTAACTCACATTCTCTTACTCTGTCAATGTCTCAAGTAGGTACTACTAATATTTTAAAAGTGTCTTTGACTGGGGGTTAGAGAGGGATAAGGTTAGTGTGTGTGTGTGTGCCTGTGTGTGTGTGTGTGTGTGTGTGTGTGTGTGTGTGTGTGTGTGTGTGTGTGTGTGTGTGTGTGTGTGTGTGTGTGTGTGTACTTGTGTGTGCGTGTACGGACGTGTGCGTGTGTGTGAGCATGCATGTGTGCGCGTGTGTGTGAGCATGCATGCACACTCACGTACGTGTGTGTGTGTGTGTGTGTGTGTGTGTGTGTGTGTGTGTGTGTGTGTGTGTGTCGGGCCCCTCGACTAACAGGCCAAGCCTGCAACATTGGGTCAGTAGGATCACTAGTTAACAGGCATAACTCTAAGGATGTGGGATGGGGGAATACTAACCATCAGGGATAACACCTAAAAAAGGGAGGAAGACCACTAACCTCCAGGGATGATTCAAAATATTTGGGATGAGAGAACACAAGACAGCAGGAATAACTTTTACCATTGTGCCATAATGGTACTTACTCACAACACAGATTGGGGAAACCATAGGCACTAGATAGAACTTGTATCTCATGCCTTAACAACATTTAAACATAATAGGGATCGGGGAGGGAGACACTACACACCAGGAAGAAATCTGAAGAAGTGGATCAGGGTAGAACACTAAACATCAGGGATACTATACAGTGTGCCTTAAAGACACTTAATTAAAAAAAATAAACAGTGCAAGGAACCATAATACATCAGGGGTACTACAAGAAGTGTGCCTTAAAGGCACTAAAGAGATTCCAAACTTATACCCTCTCACCCTGAATATTAGTCCTCTGTGCTATCACTGGATGCCAGGAATGTCATGTATAAAAACAATTAAGATGTAAAAAATACATCAAGTACAAAGGGAGGGGGAAGGATTCAAACCCTATACACATGCCACAAAAAAATTCAGCATTAAGCTACTGCACTAACTCAAAGTAGTGCAGCAGTGGTTAATTTAACATAAAATGAGAATTTCAGGAACTATTCACTGCGTGTAGCAGTTTGTGACTTACAAGGGACAGGGAACATTAATCAGGTTCCTATTACCAGATCGAAAGACCGTAATCACGAATACGAAAAGAGTGACATGTATTGCGCAAAATATGGAAACGCCAAATGTCCAAAACAGTGAAAATTTAAATGCTGAAGTGTAATGGTTGGCCCGTCTGCGGTATAGCTCCGTAAGGAAAGTGTGCAATAGATAGGACTTTAGGGTTAGGATGTGGATTAAGGTAAGTGAATAGATAGGTAATGTATGTAAGATTTAGTGTAGTGCTAGAAGCAGGGTTTTATTTAACTGTATGTATGTGTATTATTTTTTTTTTTTGGTGTATAATTGTAGGGGAAGTGTGCGGTAGTTATGGACCTTAGGGTTAGGGAGGGGTTAAGGATAGTGCATAGATAGTTGTGTATGTGGGGTTTAGTGTAGTGTTGGAAGTAGGGTTTTGTTAAATGTATGTATGTGTATTTATTTTTTGGGTGTATGTCTGTAGGGGACGTGTGCGGTAGTTACGGACCTTAGGGTTAGGGAGGGGTTAAGGATAATGCATAGTTAGTTGTGTATGTGGGGTTTAGTGTAGGGTTAGAAGTAGGGTTTTGGTGCTTTACTTTAGGTCAGAAGTAGGGTTTGGTTAGTGTATGTATGTGGTTTATTTATTTTGTTTGGGTAGGTAATATGTAGCGGGTGGTGGGGTTGGCCGACTATGAGTTCGATATTTCATTTTTCACTGTTTAGTGCATTCGGGATTTTCATGGTTCGTGTTATAGGTGTCGACGTTTAGGTATTCGCATAAAGGGTTTTTCGATTTGCTAATATCGACCCACATTAATCGTACCTCTCAGTCTCATAACACAAAAAATCAAGACGATGGCAGAATTATTGGTAGGACAAAATCATGGATGGGTTTTAATTATTTCTCCTACAAACCGCGAACATCACTAGAGTAATTGATTTCCACTAACATGCATTTACTGAAGGATGTGGTCTGTGGAAAGTACAGTTATTAAGTAAACATACCATAACAGTAGATGTTCAAATGATCACTGCTCCAGTAGCCTAGGTTATATAGGTTATATACTGCACAGGACATAACTGTCAGACAGCTTCCAAAGGTTCAGGGCTCTTTTCATTTGACTATACCATTAGTGAGCTTGAGCTGAGATGACAAAAAATTCAGATTTGGGTGCCAATCCTTTCAAAGATTTCCTGTCAACTGAGAGAAAGAAGCTAAGCCCGTAGAAGGCACTGCTAGGAAAAGCAAAAATTGATGTCCACAGCCCGGTATAAAAACATACAAAAAGAAGGGGGATTGAGGGAGGAAATGGCTGCTGCAGGAGTGATCATTTAAAAATCTACTGGCATGCCAATTTACTCACACAACTGTACTATGTTCGTCATCATGTGGGTAAATTACCATCAGTTAAATTAACTTAGAGGAGGAAGAGGAAGGGTCCATGAGCACCTGGAGAATGTTCCTAGCAAAGCTTGCCCTAGACATGGAGAAATAATCTAGTTTAATGTGCTTTGTAAAAGTTGACACAGGACCAAATTGCTGCTTTAAAGAATACTTCTCAAGTCTAACCTTTTCCAAAAAGTCATAAAGCCAAAGCACTGGTAGAGTGAGCCTTGACCATGCCTGGAATAGACTATATTGGGCATAGCAAAAGGGAATAGTCCATACCTCTCAACCTTTTGACATAAGAAATCCAGAAAAAGCCTACAATAATAGGGAGACAAAGGGCCAAAAATAGGACAGATTTTAAATATTAGTCTTACAAACTTAGAAAGTTATTAAAATAGCAGGATATGTGCTAACATGCATGTTTTGAAGGATATGAAGTCTGGTATTCAAATGCAAGTTTTTATTTAGTGACGTCAGTCCTCACTGATTTTGCCAGAAAACTGCATATTTTATAAGAACAGACCAAAAATGTGAGGCAAAAATCTTGACATTATGCAAAAATTTGGACAGGTGAGGGGTAATAGCCTGAGACAACCACTTGTAAATTGTCTGCCTTGGCACAGGTCGTCCATTCTTCTTACCTTCACAAGAAATAAATATCTGATCAAAAGTTCTAAAATATTTTGTTCTGTCAAAATAGTACCTACATTGTCCATGGACATCTAAAGTATGAAGTACCTTTCTCCTTCATTTTTAAGTTCTGGAAAGAAAACAAAAGCTGGACAGATGGGCTTAGAGTAAACTTGGATACCACTTTAGGCAAAAAAGTAGGATTAATTCTGAAAGGCAACTTATCTCTGTGAAAGACGAGATGAAGTAGACCCACTGTAAGAGCCTGCAACTCAGATACTCTTCTTGCAGAAGTTGGAACAATGAATAAAACTGTTTTTCATGTGAAGAGACTCCAGTCAGTCAGATGGACTGGTTCATAAGGAGCAAATGTTAGCTTCTCTAACATAAAATTAAGATCCCAAGGAGAAGCTCATTTTTCTATGGGGCATCCTATACAGAACCTCTTTCAAAAACATTTTCATTTGAGATTGCACTGAAAGAGGGGGGATCCAAGGGCAGACACATTTAAATGGCCAACATATGAGTGTTGTTTAGGGGAGTAACATAGGCCATAGGATAGTAACTCATACTAATACTGCAAAACCAGACAAAGACTAGCCCTGAATGGGTGACAGTTCTTTTCCTGACAAAACTCTTTCCATTTGCTAATCTATGACTTTCTAGTAGCAGGCTTTCTTGCTTGCATTAATACTTGCTGCATGTCCTGAGAAAATGGGTACCAAAAAGGTAGTAAGGCCTTATCATCCAGGCTGTCAGGCAGATATTGTGTGATTAAATCTAGTCTGTGAGGAAGCTTGTGAAAATTGTCCCTGCCCAGTTCCAAAAGAACAAAGAACCACTTTTGCCTGGGCCAGAAGGAAGTTAGCACAATTACCTTTGAAGAGTCTTTCTGAATCTTCAGAAGTACCCTGGATATCAGAGGAAAGGGTAGAAAATCATAAAAAGGAACATTCCTGTTGAAGAAAAACAAAAGGCATTTGTCTTCCAGGTGCTCTTGCATAGGATACTGGAACATAATTTTTCCAGTTTATTGTTTAGGAAGGAGGGGAAAAAAGGTCAATCAGAAGAACACATGGATTACAATTCTGGAAGACCCCCTGATTCAGTTTCCATTCATGACGGTCTGCCCTGGTCCTGCTTAGTTTTTCTGCCACACAGTTTTGCTCTGATAGAATGTAAAATGCCTGTAAAGTAAGATTGTGCTGTGCGGATATGTTCCATGCTAACACAGCTAACATGGCTAGTCTGCTCAGTGAGTAAGATCTGTTTCTGCCTTTCTTGTTTATGTACCACATCAGTGGTACTACCTGTAAACTCTTGAAGTGGTCCAGGGGACCTCTGATGATTCAGTGAGTTGACAGCATTTATAAATCTAGCATCTCATTGATGTTTATTTGCTTAATCTGTCTTTTTTGCCCCCAAGACCCTGTATTTTATGCCCACTGACACAGATCCTCAAGCAATCTCTGAGGCATATTTGTGACTGTCTGTTTTAGAGCAGGAAGGGAGAATGGGAGACCTGGATTCTGATAAATTTGATGTCTCCACCAAATGATTTCTATTTTTACAAATCCTGGAACTGGAATTTGAAATGAAAATGGCTGTTGATGTTAGGACTAAAGAGATTTCAAATGATCTTTCTCATTTGGAGTCTTGCAAGAGGAATCATGAGAATCATGGAAGCCATGAGACACAGAATTCTGAGGTATTCCCTCACTGAGACAGATGTCAGAGTAGAAAACCCATGGAATAGCTCTAAATATGGATATTTTTTTCCCTGTGGAAGAAAAGCTCTTTGTACTAAGGTGTCTAGTAGGCACCCCAGAATCAAAATCCTGTGAGATGGAGACAGAAAAGACATCTGAAAACACTTTTGAAAAGACCTCATACCCAAGACAGAGATTCCTAAAACTTTGAAAAAGGGCCCATAATGATAAGCAAGTCATCTAAATATAAAATTATATATATGTATATATATATATATATATATATATAAACAATGCTGCCTGAAGTGGGCTATCACAGGAGCAAGATACTTTCTGAACACACTTGGAGCAGTGGATGGCCCAAAGGGAAAGGCAGAGAACTGATAATGTGATCTAGACACACAAACCCTTAAATGTCTTAAAACTGGTTGAAGAGGAATGTGATGATATACATCTTTTAAACCTAGGACTACTTGGAAAATCAAACAGGAAAAGGGTGGTACAAGGTGTGAAATGAAAGCATTCTGAATTTGTACACACAAACTGGATTAGGAAAGAAAAACCCAGAACTGGTCTCCAATATTTTTATTTCTTTGGGACTGACTATGTTCTTGAGTAAAATCCTTCACATAACTGGGGAGGAGAAACAGCTTCTATTACTCCCCTAGACTCCATATGATGTAAAACAGAAAGAAAGAGAAGGGTCTGATGTGGAGGATGAGGAGGAATCCCTTTAAAAAAGAAAGTTCCTCCCACTGCCATCTGTAGCCTAGATGGATCACATTCAAGACCCATCTGTCTGAAACAATCTGTAGCCAAAGAGAGAAAAATAGACTCAGACTTTCGGGAAGGATTAAGGGAACACGGGGTGGGGGTGGAAGGATGACAGAAGGCCCCTCATTTAGTCATTCTGACTTACTTAACTGTCCTTTGTTAGGGGTGTTCCTGCGTGCTTTTTGGAACCTCCTTGACACTGCTTTTTAAAAGTATGCTTTCTAGCATTCATATATATATATTGCTATTGTTAAATAAGGGAGCAGTGAATCTTTTGTAGGACTTAAAGAAAGAGGGCTAAAAAAATCTGAGAGATTCCCTGAATCAACTTTGCTCTCACATTGCACTTTTTGATTACCTCTGTAGCTGAAGGTCAAAAAGTAGCTTTTTATACAAGGGGAAATTAAAAAATTCATTTTTGACATTTGAGAGGTTCTGAAAATGCAGCCAGGCAGAGTCATAAACACATTTTAAACACTAAGTAGACTTCAGAAATAGAAGAAACTAAACTACAATGCAGACTTTTCTTCAAAAGAGGAAACTAATGCAAAAACTGTCCTTTCAGATTCTAATAATCACAGTTGCATAGAGTTTTTTCCCAACTGCATCAAAAGCTATCCTTCTGGGAAGGAGAAAGATTAGAATTAACAAAATGTTTAGCAGCAGCTGAATTTATTAAGCTACAGTTGCTTGGTCAGGTCTGTGATTCATGTACAAAACTTGAAAGACTTTATACAATCGATCTGCTGTTTAGGAGCAGATTGACAGGTAAATTGCAGGCTATGACAAAAACATCCTCCAATGCTGATAGAATTGGATGAATAGGAGGAGATTCTGGAAATTTTAGTTGTAACAGATCATAATATCTTCTTAGGTCCCACTGAAAACATTGTTTCATCCTGGAAATAGTCTCAGAGTAAGAGAATCCCTCACAGGGAGAATTGGATACCAGACTCTCTTCAGAATCTGAATTTGACATGAGGAGAAAAAAAATATATGCATCTTTTCTTAAAAATACCTTCTAGATTTCATTTCTTGAACCTCTTCAGAGAAAAAGGAACCCATTTTTCTTTTAAAGACACTGCCATATAGGGGATCAACAGCCTACACAAGACACTGAGCCAAGCCCAATAAATTACTCTTGTCCAGAGTACCTGACACAGGAGAAGATAAATGCTTAGCTTCCTGTCTCTTTTTGACAAGTATGTATAGAAAATACAGACCCAGTATTGCCAACAACTTCTTCAGGGATGGGTACAACATTCTGGGCAAGCAGAGGTTCATTCCTGGCCCTTTCTCCCCTGAACAAATATAATAGTTCTCCCTTGCCCACTGAGGGGAGACCAACAGCCACAGATAATGTGGCTAACCCTATATCCATGGGTGGCTGCATGAACTATAACAGAGATGTTCAAAGAAAAAGATGAGAGGAACCAACTTTGGCCGCAGCAGTCACCCACCTGCAACTGAGGCAAACTTCCAGCCTGCTGTGGTGGCAAAGGCTGCTTAACAATATTTTAATTTTGCAGCTGGAACAAAGTCCGACCAAAGGACTAGTACTTTGTTCAATGATCAAGCCAGAAATGCTGCTCGATTCCTGGTGAAGCTTAGAAGCAATAGCTGGTAAAACAGGAAAAAGAAAAAGTAACTTTTCCATAGGAAAAAAACAGTAAAACATCACTTTAAACACTTTCCCCAGCCCCAAAAACAAAATAACCACAGTTTCTCCACAGAAAAAGTAGTTTCAAACAAAATTTAACAACTTTTTTTTTTTTGGTAAAAAGTAAAAAAAAGTGCTCTCTCAAGTAAAAGTACATAAAAGTCAAGAGATTATCACTAAAAACTGAACTAGTGGTCAACAGTATAACACACACGGACCCCACAGAGATAACAAATCTGCTAGCAGGTAGATTTGGTGAAAATTTCACTTCCTTATTCCCACATAACTTACAACAAAACTTCCCCCAACACCCCCCCACCCAGCCTACATATCTGAACAGCAGGTCCTGAAAGCCCTGTCCAAGGCAAAAACACAGTCTCTATGGGACCAGACAACATCCCAGGTTGTCTTCTAAACAGGCTAAAACATGAACTAGCATCACCACTAAGTAACCTTTTCAGTCATAGCCTAACCACAGGCTTTGTTCTTGAGGAATGGAGAACAACAACAATTATTCCCCTCCATAAAAGTGGCCTAGCAACACCATAAAAGTGGCCTAGCAACAGACCCAGGGAACTATAGACCCATAAGCTTGACCAGGCTCATCTGTAAGGCCATGGAACATGTCATTATGGACCTCATAAGTAAAGACATAGCTGACCTCCAAACCCTGGATCCTACCCAATATGGCTTCATGAAGGGCAGATCCTACCTGTTAAATCTGGTGGATTTCTTTGAAAGTGTGACCAAGGCCACTGATGAGGGCAAATATGTGCACACGACATACCTCAACCTGGCAAAGGCTTTCAACACAATCCCACATTGAGGCATTACTGATAAACTTAGCAAACTGAATGTAAACCCCTTTGTTGTAAGATAGGTTTCCAATTGGCTCACAAACCAGACACACACTATCAAAGTGGGCAACTCCACATCAACCAGTAGACCTTTTACCAGCAGGGTGCCACAGGGCATCAGTGCTGGACTCCCTACTGTTTGGTATATACTTCTCAGAAGTTCAGGTTAAAACAAAGGGGTTGTGGCTGACCAAGACTAGAAGTAATCACTGAAACCCCGAATTATGTCAGTATACTCCAGGAGGGTCTCAAGCAGACCAGTGACTGGTGTATTAGTTACGTTCTCAAACTGAATGCAAAGAAATGCATCATTATTCCCTTCAGCACAAACAATGTCCCTTAAACTATCAAATCAACGACAATACCCTCAGTACCCATGAAGTGGTAGGGGACCTGGGATCATAAGTTGACTGCGACCTTAACTTCGACCACCATTTGTCTACTGTAGTAAGGAAAGGTTTCTACATAGCACACTTGATTAGTAAAGGCATTGCCTCGACAGCAAAGAAGTTATAACCCCCCCTATACTCGGCACTTATTAGGCCCATAATTGAGTATAACTCCCAATTTGTTATGTACCGTACTAAGCTGCAGCAATTAGAGAGACCTCAGAGGTTTCTAACAAAGAAGATCAAGGGACTCCAGCATGTGCCTTACACAGACTGGCTAAAGTCCCTGTCAGTATACTCCATATCATATATTCTTCTTAGGGGAGACTTATGCCTCACCTACAGTGAAGACGATCACGGGGCTCCAGCACGTGCCTTACACAGAACAACTAAAGTTCCTGACACTATACTCCATATCATATAGACTTCTTAGGGGAGACTTATGCTTGGTCTACACAGCAATCCAATACCCAAACCTAATGAACTTGCTGCTTTGTAACTCAAACAGGAGTAAGGATACCCATTCCAGGGACCTAAATATGGACTGTGACTTAAACAGGACACGCTGGAAGGCCAGATTTATCTCCCAGCAACTGTGGCATTTTTGGAACAGGATACCAATTCACGTCAAACAGAGCACCTCTATGACACTGTTCAAGAGGAACCTGAATGAGTCAATTGGGCACCATAAATTCATACCTGGGATAGTGCCCACAGCCGTCCTGTACATGGGCAATCATCACTAAAAGAAATCTTGGGTACTGAGTAGCATTTCTGTGGTATTACAATGAGATGAAATGGCTAGGCTTAAAATGACTTCTGGGTCAATAGCATTTTAATCTCCTATGATCCTACAACACTTTTTCTAAAAAGAAATTTGCTTCAGCTATGTGTAAGCAAGTTTTGTGAAGTAAGATCTAATGTGGAAGATGTTTTCCCAAAGGGAACTTATCTGTCCAGCAACAGAACACTGTTAGCGACTATCAGTCTTGTAAAGCCCACAGTGGAGTGCGTTTCTCAGACACAGAAAAGCTCAGGAAGGCTTGGCACCCAAACCTGACTTTTTGGTCAACTCATCTCAAGCTGATTAATGGTTTCGGTGTGGGGAAGGTGCCCTGAAGCTTTGGACTCTGTCCAGCTGTTATATCCTATATAGGATATAACCCATATAACTTAGGCTACTGCAGTAGTGATCATAAAGATGAACATCTCTAATGTCTGGCATTAATGACTGACTGTAATCATTCTTGACTTACTAGGGGAGGAAAAAAGACAGTGGCCATGTTCTGACAGCACAGGGAAAGGTATGGGGTATGTGGCATGTGTGCATGAGTGTATTTATGCGCAGGAGTGTTTGAATTTGTGAACTATGTGAGGGAGTCAAACAGGGGGTGCTTGTGCTAACATGATACATCAGCTGCCACTGTTAATTACTTCAGGAAAGTGTTGATCTGTACTCAGAGTAGTTAACAATGATTCAGAGACATGCAAACTAGCTGTTTTTCCTCAGTGCAGGCATACATTTCTCTGAGTATGCTAGGGAAACATTGTGTAAACAAGGCCTTTTTACTGTATACATTAATGCAGGCAGTCCAGTTCTTTTTGAATCCCAGGATTGTCTCTTCAGTATTACAAATAGTATACAGCCTTTCCTCAAACTTTTTATATATTCATTTCACCTTTAACAGGCAGTTTATTCAAAATCAACTACCAGAGAAAATATTTACATTTTTGTATATGTTGAAATCTCCCCCTTCTCACAGAACTTCCATTCTTTCAGAACTATATATTTATTGTTTCTTAAACACAAACGTGTCTTTGCTTTGGCTCAATAGCAGCAGTACAAAAGAACTGCCTTCTCACACCCTTGTTCTCCCCCTCCCCCTTCCCCTTCCCTGAATATTACCTTAAGCCAATCCCAAAGTTAATAAATATTATCTGTGGCAGGCACCAGTTTTAAAACTACAACCACCCTTTGTCACTATCATGTGTTCATTTACCAGTTTACTCTTTTACCTGATTGTTTCCAGCCCCTCATAAGAGCTACTAACAGGGTCTCTAACTGCTCCGCTCTCCACCCTGCCCCCATTCCCTCCCACCCCCAGTGGTCCTACTTTTATTACAGCCACAAACCCCTCCCATCTTTCTAATACCCAACCACAGTACTAACCCAAAACTATCTCCTCCATCTTCCCACTACTATCACACCTCCTCAGCTAACATGTACAAGCATACCTTACCTATGCTCACTGCATGCACTCTCCTTGCATATCTTACATCCTACCATAGCTCCATCATTCCCCCACTCAACCACTACCATTGTACTACTACTCACCACCACTCATGTCTCACCCTCACTCAGCTCCCCTCCCACCAACTCAAAAACCATCCTTATGTACCCCTCACATAATCTACCAACTATATTACTCAAACATAAAGCATCCCTACAACTTAATATAGTAACCCTCCCACCATACCTATTACCCACAGAGCACAATAATAAAGTTTCCCTAATAATCAAACACATTCAAAAACTGAGAAAACTAATAACCTCATGCATATCAAAACTAGCCCTAAGTGGAGACATCCACCCCAACCCTGGCCCTACCATCTCCAACCCCAATCCTCATAATCAGACTAGAAACCACAACATCTCCCATATCATAGCCAATAGAAAGCCAAGTGACTTCCTTCTACTAAGCCTAAGTATTAGAAGTATATCCAAGAAAGTCCATGAACTCCATGCCACCATAGACTTGTACTCCCCAGATATAGTCATCCTGACAGAAACCTGGCTAAAACCTCACATTACCAGTGAGCAAATACTCCCTACCAGTTACGGCATACTAAGAGTAGACCGACTAAACAAGAAAGGAGGCGGTGTAGCTATAATATTTAAACAGCGTCTAAACATCCAGATCTTAAAATCATCAGCTCCACAAATAGGCAATGAAGAAATAATATATACCAACCTCAAAATAAACCAAAGCAAAACCATCAACATAATTGGATGCTACTTCCTACCTGGCCAGAACATCCCTCCACTAGAAAACCTCCTCAGCTGGTCTACTCACCATCTCCCCCAAGAAACTACAATTCTAGGTGATTTCAATATTGACTGGCAATCCTGTTCTGGCAACCATCCAACCCATCATGTAAACCTTCATGGCTTCACCCAACCAGTCCAGTCTCCAACCAGGATAATAAAAACTCCAGCAAGCACACTACCCTGGATTGGATACTAGTCAGTAAGAGTTCCCAGTCATATATAACAGGCTGCTTATCAGATAGCATCAGTGATCACTCCCCAACATTCCTACTCAAAAATACCTATACCAAGCTAAACCTGTCATCTACCGTCAAATACACAAAAAACTAAACTTTAACCCACTCTCATTCATCTCATCCCTCAAAGAATGTAACTGGCATCCTCTAAAGTACCTCAGTCTTGATGATGCAGTTGAATATTTTAATACTACCTTCCTGAGCATCCTTAATTACCATGCCCCCATAAGACTTTCCAGAATCAAAGCACAACCCTCCCCATGGCTACAGAAAACCACTAAGTCAGAAATGAAAAACCGGGATAAAGCCTGGGAGCACTGGCGCAAAACCAAAACCCCCTCAACTAGACCAAAATTCCTAGAACTACGCAATAGAATCAAAAAGCTAATAAAACAGGACTAATTCCTATACTACCAGTCTGCCCTAGACTCCTCCCAACACAGCCCCAAACAATTCTGGTCCTCCATAAACTCCATCCTCCACCCAAGTAAAGTCAGTAAACCTCCTCCTAACATCCCTCACTCCTCTAAAAATATTGCTACCTTATTCAACACACACTTCACCCAAACCATACTATCACTAGCTAAACAACACAACCCCCCTCCCCTCCAACCGACACCTTCAACTAGTAATCTCCCCACTGCCTTCTCTTTTTCTCCTGTACCCACCTCCAACATAAAAAAACTCTTAACTAAACTTAAGCCCACCAAATTAGCAGCAGACAACCTCCCAAGTGAATACCTACAAATCGCAGCTGATGCTCTGGCCTACCCAGTATCCATCTTGATTAACTGATCTCTGTCAGAAAGTTACGTTCCCACACTGTGGAAAGTATCACATATAATTCCCCTCCACAAAGGCAGCCCCTTCACAGAACTAACCAATTATCACCCCATAGCTATTCTTTCTCCACTCTCCAAAATACTAGAGAGATGCATACATTCTCAGGTCTCAGACTACCTCCTTACTAACAACCTCCTTTCCAATACTCAGTATGGTTTCCGACCAAACCATAGCACCATCACCGCCTTACTCTCCTTTACTAACACTATCCTTCAGCATAATAACAATGGCTATCTCTCCTCTGCTACTTTCCTAGACCTATCTAAAGTATTTGATATGGTCCCACACAAACAACGCATCTCTGTCCTCTGTAACCTATCCTTCTCTCAATCAGTCACCAACCGGTTTCATAGTTATCTGTCTGACCGCCAACAATCCGTTGTATGGCAGAATGACATATCTCCCCAACTACCTGTCTCCATAGGGGTTCCCCAAGGATCCATCCTTGGACCCCTACTCTTCTCTGATTTCACCAATAATCTAGCCTCTGCCACCAAACATGGCACACTCGTACAATACGCAGATGACTCAACCATCATCTGCTCAGCCCAGTCCCTACCCAAACTGCAAAAAGTCACACAGGAAACCTTTTCCTCTGTTGAAACTTGGTTATCCGATGCCCAATTAATACTCAACCCAAACAAAACTAAACTACTCATCTTCCAACCCACCAAACATACTCAAAACAATTCTCACTTTAACATCACAGCAAAAGACAACACCACTATATACCCAATTGAACGCACCAAATTGCTAGGAGTGTAAATAAACAATAAACTAAAATATGACATTCACATATCTATGACCATAAAAAAGTCCACCAAAAACTAGGAGCATTATACAGAAATAAGAAACTTCTCACCAAAGCAGCAAAGATTTTAATAGCAAATTCTCACCTTATCTCCACCCTACTTTATGCCTCTCCAATATATACCAACCTAAGGCAATGCGATCTAAACAAGCTAGAGACCTGCTACCACAAAATCGCCAAATTCGCCACAGGGGTATTCTATGTAGTCACCATTGTCTCTCACTTGCTGAACTGGGCTGGCTTGAACTCCCTCACCTCCTTCAATGGTATCAACTCTCACTTGCCCACAAACTACTAAACCATCCACTAAATGTCCCATCCTTCCAGAATCTACTTCAACCCTATTGCACCACCAGACCACTAAGATCCAGCAACAAACATCACTTGCAGATCACTAAAGCCAATAACTCTGCTGGTGAAGCACTATTCTCTTGCACCATAGCCAAATTATGGAACTCCCTCCCACCCACAATTACCTCCATACCATCATGCACCCACTTCAAAACTTTACTAAAAGCACACCTAAAAACATGCTTGCTATGCCCTTGCAACTCCCACTCTAATATCACCCACCCCATCCAACCACTACCTTTCTTTTCACCCCAATAACTACCTTGATTATAGCAAGCTCAGATGCCTATAAGCCTAGTACTTATTATACAGCAGGAACATCTTATTGTAACATTTGTTAATGTCTGTTATGTACTTTGCAGATAAAGATTCTAGTTGTCTACTGATGTACTATGTTCTTCATCTGTAAATATGTTTGTAATTAATTGCTGTGTTAATCAAATTGTTTATCGCTATGTAATCCAATGTAACTACTGACTGTTTATTTTAACTGTGGAGCTTTTCTCCCTGGGCCTCTGCTGAAAATGGGCCTACGTCCAGTCAGACACTCCCGGTCAACAAATGTAAATAAATAAATAAATTAATATATTAATTAACTTGCAAAAACATCTCTCTCCACATCTAACTCTCCATAGATTTACACACAGACTCCATCTCTTGATTAAGATAAGTCAGAAACCCCTGAAAATGTAAATAAAATAAAAAAAAAACTGAATTCATTAAGCTTATTATTGAAATATGTAACTAACAAATTATTTTCTAACTTTCCTGAAAACGTATAAAAACTTTCAATAACACATTTTCTATAAATAAACAGAATGTATTAAAATACTGTTTTCTGAAAAGGCAACAGATATATCTTTCCATGTTGCCAATATTGTAATAAACTCTCCCACTGTTTTATTGCTGCATTGTCACAACTATAGTTTACTACTAAAACTCAATTTCCTTGAAATTAATATTCTGTCTACTTTTATAGTATTCCCAAACCCATTTGCTTTTCTCCCCACTAATCTCTAACCTAACCTTATATAGTACACTACTGAGACTTATTATTTCTGACAATGCAACATCTGCATAATTCAAAAATACAGAAATGTCAACAACTGTCTGTATACTGGGTTCTATCTGTAGTAAATCTACTCTCTCTACATACTATATAACTTCATTTATTATTAGGCCAAACAACATAGTGCTCATACAGCAGCTATGCTTGACATCGGTATTAACTTTAGCGTTATTACATACCCAACCATTTACAACATGCTTTACCCAAGAAGCATCATAAATCGGTTATAAAAATCTAACTGCTTTCTTTAGAATGCTATAAAACCATAAGTTTCCACATTTTATGTATAATGCTGACATATGATCTAACATCAGATTAAATTATTTCTCCCTATAATTCACCATTTCTTATACTACTTTAATCATAAATGACATTTATGTTTTTACCATGAATACCTTATATCTCTTTTCCCTTACAATTTCCTTATGCACCATTCCATATCTATCTTGTAAAATGCTCATGATAGCTTTATAGTGCATGGAGAGCTGTGATTACACTCCAAAAACAGTTAAATAACTTCCTCATTCAATGCTAGTTTAGCATGAGATTTGACCTTAACAACACTTAGAAGGGTGCTTAACAATTGTTAAGTGCACCTTGTGCTCTGCTAAGATAGAGTCTGGCATTAAACCCTGACATCTTTGCCCAGTAAAGTTGCAGCAGGACATGAAATTGCATTGTTTCACCTTCCACTTCTGCCTGCTGACTACTACAATACAGCGAGTATTAGAATTAAACTGCTTCCCTTAGACAGGGAATATGTAAAGAAGTAAACCACTTCCCCACTGCTTTACCAGTACAACTCATTTTTTTCTTACTTTTGTGTAACCAGTAGTACATGAAGCAGATAAATCTCCATGCACTACAATTAATTATGGTCAGATCTCTTATGGTAAATTAGTATTATGTGTTCTTGACATGGATGCCAAGATTCACCTCTCGGGATTTGCTCTCAAGGTGAATTTCTCAAACACATAATATACTCATTACAATCGCAGACCTGATCATAATCTTGTATATAATCATCATTACCTGATGTAATAGGGCTCCACTTTTGTACAAATGTCCTATAATTTTACAACACATAAACAGATATCTTTATAATGTACACTTTTATTAAACCGTTTAAGGACAATCAAAAACATTTTCAATCTTTCTTCCTCTCTCATATCTTTATAAAAGGAATAATTAACACCATCAAACCCAAGAACTGTGTCTACTCACTCCTTACCAAATGATCTATTCACTTCCACTAAAGAAATATCCTTCTGTAATTTGTCTTTCATACTATTAAAAATACATACCACTACCCGTTTTTAATATTTTACAACTATCTTCCTTAGAAATCTTTGTGAGATATTGTTATAACACTATTTCTCCTTTCTTACCTTGGACTTCCCATATTATATTTTCTTTATATTTAACTTCTTTACCATAAATGGATTAACTTTTTTCCACAAATCAAATACATCTGCCTCTGTAAAGTATCTCACTTTTACTGTGTTCAATTTCAATATTTATTTTTCCTTCCTAAATTGTTGCATAGCTCTTGAAAGAAAACAGCTTGTAGATGCTGAGGATACAGCTCCTCATAACACCAGCCATTTACATTTATGGCATTCTTTCTCTGTTTATATTTATGCCATTCTTTCTCAGTATCTATAGTTTTGTTTACAACATATCATGCAGTCCAAGCATACATCTTTCAAAGCAACATGGTCAAATAATTTTTTGTCTTTACTTTTGTGATTTTTGTAACATACTCCACAAATCCTCATTCCTTTTATTTCTCTATTTTAATTAGATCAGTTAGCGTTATCCCAAAACCTAGCTACTTAATAGCTGTCCACTATTTATTTTCACAAAATCTCCCCAAAGACGATACTGATATATAGACCTCAAGACAGTGAAACATTTTATAATGGGGATAGACCAGGCTCAGGAGGAGGATGGGCCCCCTGTTGTAGAAGGAAGTAGTAATCAACAAACCTGACTGGCCAAAAAAGAGCCATAAAGGTGATAAAGTGGACTATTGAGGATAAGGAAAAATTACGTATTGTTGCTACTATGCAAGAGCCCTAGAATTGTAGATAGAAAATACTTGAGAGAAATTAAAGGAAAGAAAAATAACCGCACAAGAAAAACTGTCAATAGTTTAAATGCAAATTTGTGTTCATTAATACAACAGATCACAAAAAACAAAGAAAATTTGCGCCCTTTGGAAAAAGAAACGACAGAGAAAGTGTGAATATATAAGGCCACAGAAATACCTCACTAAAAGAATCACAGGCCTAAAGCAGATGCCATATGCTGACCATCTAAAAAAACTCAAGCTATACTCTGTGGCATATCGTCTACTCAGAGGCAATCTCTGCTTAACAAACAAGGCCATGTCAAACCCTGAGCTGTTGGACATGCTCCACTTAAAGAAATCCCAATCCCTCAGAGCCACACGCTCCAGGGATCTAAACCTTATCATCACAATGAACAAAACATGCTGGAGGGATAGGTTCCTGACCCAGAGACTCCCCATACTCTGGAATAGAATGCCCATACATGTCAAGCAGAGTGCCTCACTGGCCCTCTTCAAAAGGAATCTTGATGATTGGATGGGAGATAGGAAATTCATCCCGGGGATCATGTCAGTCGCCCTGCTAGACAGGGGCCCAGAAAAGTAAATATTGTGGGAAGAACTATCCAGGGAATTGTTATGGCTAGGCTTGCATATGCCTTAGAGCAGATAGCCTAGTAACAACCTATGAACCTATATAAAGAACAAAACTTAAAGATTTTTGAATGGTATGAAAAAGAAACATGCACATGGGAAAGAAAAAGAGATTTGATATGGTTCAAAACTTAGTCAAAGGAGAAAGCCAGACTAATCAATGCAAAAAAAGAAGCTCCAAAGATATCTGCAGAGGAATACAGGCAGAGCCACCCAGATATAGAAAATTTCACAATACAAAAAAATAAGATCACAAAGTATGAATGTAGAACAGAAAATTAGTAAAGCAGAAATTAAACAAATAGAAGCTAAAATTATGGAATACATGTTGTCACTCGCCAGTTCAGGATAAAACAAGCTTGCATCATGGGTTCTTGTTCAAGAAGCTTTATTATATACAAACATATCATAAATGAGATTAAGAAACAACAGATTAGCTATCATGCACATGGATGTTAACATTCTGGATGCACCTTCAAAATGGCACTGAAGCTAACACGTGCTTGGTATTTATATGCACACACAGATCTTGGAAATGTTTCTTAAAGATACAACACACCCCTGTTATTCTACATCCTCCCTCTTTGAGAAAATGAACAATGTCTTTGTGTATGGTCAAGACTATTTTTGGCAAATTTGGGGAGTAGCTATGGGCACTCCTTGTGCGAATAGCTACTGCAATATAGTCCTTGCACAATGGGAACAATCAAAACTCCTCTCTAACATTAACCCATGGAAAGAGAATCTTTTTTATTATGAACATTTCACTGATGACATCTTTATTCTCTGAAAAGGAGATGAAGAGCAACTATTGTTCACTGACTGAACAACAGTACTTTTTTTCTTGGAGTTCAAGTTAATCTATTCTAGTTCTGAGATCGGCTTTCTATATGTCCATTTGGACTTGCAATCTATGAAAAGGCTGCATACTAGTCTGCACAGAAAAACATACATGGAAGTACCATTATCTACATCATAATGGTATGCACCTGTGTCACTTATTCAAAAACATCATGGAAAATCAAACTGTACGTATTTCTAGGCTTTGTACCATGGATGTTGATTTTGAAAAGGAACGCAATAGGCTGTATGGCAACCTGGAAAGTAGAGGCTATAGACAAAAGGATCTTAGGTTACATTGTAATCATGAAGAAATAAGGAACAAAGGTCAACCCTATTACTCTGATAAAATACCTATTAATCAGAATATGGCAAGTGTTAATGAGCAAGAGAAGGAAAGTACCAATAATAAACTCAAATGTACACTCATAGTACAGACTGTAGAAACGTACATGAGGTTATTAAAAGGTTCTGGTCAGTGTTGACTGGAGACAGCAAATTAAAAAGCATTGTTGGGGAGCAACCGAGCCTCACCTTTAAGAATAAAGAAAACATCAAGAGATTATGTGGAAAGGATGGCCTTGGCCATCAGACTGGATCTGAACGGAAAGGTACTTTTAAGTGCAGACGTTGTAAACCCTGTCCAAGTATTGATAGCAGCAACATCTTTATACATCCAGTCTCTAAGAAGAGCTATCATTTCAAAGTACATGCTAACTGCAACAGCCGTCATTTGGTCTACCTTGCTTCCTGTTGTCTATGCAGTGCCTTTTATATTGGCAAAACAGACCAGCGACTGAAAGACAGGATCTTACGACATCTGAGGGATAGTAAGAACAAAGACCCGAAGAATGCACTTGCCAACCATATCTCTGAACACTCTTCACACAGGCTTCTATTCAAGGTCATACAATGTGTGACTTTAGGAAACAGAGGTGGAGATGTACATAACACTGAATTATGTGAAATACACTGGATTACCAACTTGACGGCCGATCGTGCTCCTGGTCTGAATTCTATGGTTCGTCTCAAACCTGTTATCAAAAACGGGATTAATCATGAGGAGATTAAAGTAGATCGGACTGGTTATGGATTATGTTCATGATTTATCTATATCAGATTTGTTAATCAAACCTTAGAGTTATATTTGTCTGCTGCTATGGAAGTTCTATGCAGTGCTAGAGAATCACACAACAAAATCATGTACTTTTACTATTTTTTAAGAGTCACTGTTTGCACTTAACAAGTGCTAACTGGGCGAACAGAATATTATATTCTAGTGGAATTTATATCCATGTCTTATGAGTAGCTAAATCTAACTTACATTTCCCATAGAGATATCTCCTGCACACATTAAGAAGTTACTGCTTGCACTAAAAAGTGCTATTTGGGCAATCAAAGCATGGCCTTTTTGCTTAACTCCCATTTATATGTTACATGTAGGTGAAGCTGAAAATTAATTATGTACTCTTTCCAGGGACATGCCATATATTTTAGCTGGACACTACAAGTGAAATTCTATGTATAGTCATACTTAATTTAATGTTCATCCTTCACACATACATGTATATATATATATATATATATATATATATATATATATATATATATTTTTTTTTTTTTTTCCCTGTGAATACTAAGAAGTCATTGCATGCGCTTACCACATGCTGCTTGGGCATTCAGAGTGTTGCCTTTTTGCATAAATTTTATTTATGTTTTATGTGTAGTTACAGCTACAATCGGATTTTATATATATATATATATATATATATATATATATATATATATATATTTTTTTTTTTTTTTTTTTAATTTATTTTTTTATAGGACATTTCTCATATTTTAGCTGGACACTATACTACAAGTGAAAAAAAGCCAATATAGATCTGGCTTAGATATGTAAATTAGTCTCAAATGGTTTGGTGCCTATTGGTTGAGTCCCAGAAAGTACTGCCCTTATAGGGCAAATAGTGATTTTATTTCATTAGATCAATCAGGTGTAGCCAGCATAGGTCTGACTTAGATATGTAAATGAGTTTTAGATGTCTTGTTGCCTATTGGTTGAACCTCAGAAAATGCTGCCCTGATAGGGTAAATAATGACTTCGTCCCACTGGGTCAATCAGAAGGTATATCAATATAGGTTTGGGTTAGATATGTAAATGGATATTTGAAGACTTGCTGCCTATTGGTTTAGCTTTAGAAAGTGCTGCCCTGATAGGGTAACTAATGATTTTGTTCTATTGGGTAAATCAGAAGGTGTGCCCTGTAATTATATGATTTGATTGGTTGATATTCTTTTAAATAAGAAGAGAGGGCTACAGGAAGTCACAATCTGAAGAAGGCTATATGCCAAAAGGGCTTATCGGGTTTTGCTAGCTCTCGCTCCATTTATTTGTTTTTATGTACACATTTTTTATTTTTTATTAAATTTTGATTTTAACAGTTTCTCAGCTGTAAAGGTACACGAGCTTGTTTTTTATTATATACTGTTTGAGAAAATGAGTTAGACATTGTCACTGAAACTAATGAATATGCAATTTACACAGAAATGACTTTCACCATGCAATTATACAAAGCTAGATACATATATATAAATATGTCCAAGTTGCTGTATATTACACACTAGGCTTTGAAATGCGACCATATTGTGTGACATAAAAAAAGAAGTTATGTACTCACCATAACGTTCCATGTGACTTGTTCCATCTTGCCTTCATTCTTCACTGATGGGTTCGGAGCCGATCCTCGGCTCTGACACGGCCGTTTAGCAAAGCTCAAAGATTACCAGTAGCTTGAGACCAAGCCCCTTATCCCATGATGCATTGCTGGAATTAAGTCAGATCTTGTTTGCTGCGTGTACCATATCCTAGTAAGAGGACTAAACTCCGGAAGAAACACTGAATAACCAGGATGAAGTCAGTCTCCAGGTCAACTGTCAGCCAGGTGGGGGATGGAGGGAGGGATGTGAGAATGAAGGCGAGATGGGACAACTTACATGGAACATTATGGTGAGTACATAACTTCTTTATTGGAAGTTGTTCAATCTCGCCATTCATTCTTCACTGATGGGTAGCATCCCTAGCACCTTAAATCCTGGGTGGCTCATGGGAGTACATTTTTCAGGACTGTAGAAACAAAGGAAGCCCTGTCCCTGGAGGTCTTGTCCACTTTGTAATGAGTAATAAAAGTGTGAGGCTTTGACCAAGTGGTTGCAGCACAGATATTATCAAGAGGTAACTTGGCTTGAAAGGCCGAAGAAGTAGAGACTGCTCTGGTTGAATGCATCTTTACTTTATACAACAAAGACCTATTAGCAGATGAGTAAGTGTAGGTGATGCAATCTGAAAGCCACTTAGAAAGGGTTATTTTAGCCACTGGTCTAGCTTTTCTGGCTTCACAGAATGAAACATAAAACTGGTCTGACTTTCTGAAGTCTTTTGTTCTGCCCAGATAACATCTAAGCTGTCTGTGAACATCAAGTTTGTGCAGCATGTATTTTAATTTGTTGGTATGGTTGGGGAAAAAAACAGGCAACTCAATAAATTGATTGATGTCTGTCTCAGAACATACTTTAGGCAAAAAGGAAGGGTTAGTCCTAAGGGATACTCTATCAGGATGAAAAATCATATGGGGGGCTTAATAGATAATACCTGAAGCTCTTACACTCTGCGGGCAGAAGTAATGGCCACTAGAAAAATAGTTTTCCATGACAGAAACTTGAGCTCACAAGATGATGCTGGTTCGAATGGAGAAAGAATGATGTGGGATAGCATGAAATTCAAGCTCCAGGGAGAATAAGGAGTCTTCACTGGAAGTCTCATGTAAAAGGTACATTTGAGGAAGGCCTTGGATAACTGGTGTTGCATAATATACAGTCCATCAATACCTACATGAAAATTAGATATAGCTGCTAACTGAACCCTAATGGTAGCAGCTGCCACTCCTTCATGAAAATCTCGGTCAAGAATTCTAGTATGGATGGCAAGGGAGCTTGGTAAGGATCAAGGTTTTTGTTAGAAGCCCAAATGGAAAATCTTTTCCACTTACTACAATACAATTTTCTGGTGGAAGGTTTGTGGGAAGCCAACAAAATTTGACTTGGGTCATGTGAAAGATTACGAAGCTTGGCTATACGGGGAACTGGAGCAGCCAAGCAGTTAGCTTCAGTGACTGCAAGGAAGGATGGAGGTCCCCTGACAGGTGTGTCAGAAGGTCTGGAACTGGATCCAGGATACATGGATCCTCCAAGAGATGATGGTAAAGAAATGGAAACCAAATCTGCCGAGGTCAGTGAGGGCTACAAGAATGACAGTCCTTCCCAGCGACTTTGCTTTCTGTAAAAATCTGGGCAACAGCAGAATTGGGGAAAATGCATAGAGGAGACCCGGAGGCCATTCGTGTATGAGTGCATCCCTTCGGGGGTTCTCCCGGAGGGAGTATCAGGGCAAAGTAGCTTCTGCATTTTTTGTTGATGTGGCTGGTAAAAAGATCGCAACAATTCTGGCCCCATTTGCGGAAAATCCTGTCCGCAATCTCCTGTTTGAGGGGCCACTTGTGTGGCAACAAAATTACCCTGCTCAGCTTGTCCGTTATCATGGTGGATCTCCCCAGGATGTGCGTTGCCAACAGAAAGCGGTAGGATGACACAGCCCACTGCCAAACTCTGAGGGCTTCTCGGCAAAGGGGGTAAGACTTGGTCCCACCCTGTTTGTTCAAACAACAGACCACTGACATGTTGTCTGTCTGTATGGCAATTGTCCCTAGAGGGAGAGAGCCCTGAAAGTACTGCAACTCCAGAAGTACCGGTCTCATCTCTAGGACATTGATATGAAAATGAGACTCTTGATCCATCCATGTGCCTTGGGCAGTCTTTCCCTGAAAATGCCCCTCGCCACCCTATCAATGAAGGGTCTGTGGTCACAGTGGCTACTGGAGGGGGGAGTACAAAGGGGCGTCCTATTGTGACATGTAGAGATGTCAACCACCACTGAAGATCCCTCTTGCAAGAGTTTGTAATCAGAATCATATGGTTCATTGACAACTTCTGGTAAGACCATTGAGTGAACAGGAGTCATTGAAGAATCCGCATATGCATCCTTGCCAATGGAATGGCTAAAATTGCTGCTGCCAACAAATCTAGTACTTTCAAGACCTCTGCGGCTGGAGCTCTGTTCTTTAACACCAGTGAAGTGATGTGTTGGCAAAGAATTGATACCCTTTTGACTGGAAGATATAGAGTGGTGGTTGAAGTGTCTAACTCTCCCCTATAAAGATGATATGCTGCGATGGCGACAAGGCAGACTTTTTATAGTTGACCGTAATGCCTAAGTGGTTGCAGAGTGTCGGAGTGGATTCTGTTGTCTGAATCAGCTGATGCCTAGTGGTGGAGGTAAGGAGCCAATCATCTAGGTACGGAAACACCTGGAATCCTAGATGCCTCAGGTGAACTGTGACCACTGTCATACATTTGGTAAACACTCTGGGGGCTGTAGTGAGATCAAAGGGCAGGGCTTGAAACTGGTAGTTACTGGCTCCCAGCCAGAAACGCAGATGATCTCTGGATGGTCTGGCCATTTTTATGTGGTTGTACGCATCTTTGAGATCGATTGAGCACATCCAATTGTCCTTCCCTAAGAAGGGGAGTATGGACTGAAGCATGACCATCTGAAACTTCTCTTTTTTTTACAAATTCTGGACTCTGTGTTGGGAGGATGGATAGATGCAAAAGTTTCCGGCAATTCCTTCTTTGTGGCCACTGCCACCACCTTGGCATCAACAAGAACTCCTTTGGACAGAAAGGATTTATCCACGGGGGCAGAAATAAATTTATTAGGCCTCTGAGGGACAGGCTCCATGGACTCTGGTGACTCCCACGCCCTATGAGAGACCAATAGCAAGCTCATCGTAGGGTGGAGACACCCAGGAGGTGGAAGGTTGAGACCCGAAAGCCTTCAGAAGAACAGACTCATCCTCAGTAGGGCTTTTGGACTGCCAATCACCCCTCTGCCTAAGGATCTCAGGTATCTCTGCAAAGGAGATGTCCTCAGAGGGGGATCAAGGGGACCCTTCTTATGCCTCCAAGTCGGTGTTAGATGTCAGGGACTCCTGTAGGGAGTCCAAGTGCCTCCTCTTGCACAGTCTCTTTCTGGGTACTTTCTCAAGGAGGGACTTCTAGGGAAGTCTCAGAAGAGCAGGGAGCACCCAGTGGGGCTACCTGTGGCTCTGGGTCTCTACCCTTGGGCTGACCAATGGTAGAAAAACAGGACACAAGCACTTTAAGGGAAGACGAGACCAAACCTGGTGATGAGGAAGTCTTTGGAGACAACACTCGCCTTATGGCTTCGAAAGCATCATGGCTCTGATGAGAAGGAGTTAACAGACCCGAAGGGACCCCAATCCCCTCCTGCACTAATGCCATGGGCTCCGAGCCTGAGGTAGGAGCCGAGCTCACCCGAGCCAAAGCCCCGAGAGGAAGAGTCGGCACCGACAAGTCAGTGCGACTATCCTCCCTGGATCTGACAGGGGAGCATCAGCTCCTAGAGTCCCTGGTCAGCACAGAGGATGTCTGAGCAGATGGAGTGGATGATACTGGAACAGCCGTCGGCTCCAAGGGTTCTACAATCCTCAAGTCAGCCTCCTCCGGCTCCAAAGGACCGGTATGGCTCAGAGTCATAGTCAATACAGGAAGTGTGGTTTTCGGTTCCGACGCCCAGGTCGGAGTCGACAGCAATTTAGCTAGGTCTGGTGCCATTAATAGCTTCTGTACCAGTCGATCCATATCTGAATTTGAAAGGCTAACAGATGACCTGGAAAAAAGCACCGATGGTGCCGACTGGAGAAGCGGAGAAGAGGGAGTCTCAGAGACCGGTTCCAAGCCAGAGTCCCGGCTCCGAAAAGAACAGACTGTCGGCTTCGAAGGCTGTGGAGCTGAAGTCACAGTATATTCCACTTTTTTTTCTTAGAAGATTTTGTTGATTTGCTGGCCCCATCCTGGTCAGACAAAGCTTCTACAAAGGGGTGCTTAAGGATACCTCGATCTATGAGTTTCTTCTTTCTCTCAGCCAGCACCCTAGTAGAAAAGGAGTGTCAGATACTGCAGGACTCCTGAAGGTGCACCTCACCCAAACAATAAAGGCACTGCACATGCGCATCTGTCACAGATATTTTTTGTCCGCAGTCTGGACATTTTTTAAAGCTAGACTTTGGATGTTTCTCCTTATCTTCAGACATAATATCTTAATTAGAAAAAGAACAACTATGAAGAACTATCAACAACTTTGACAAACAAACTCCCAAAGGGGCCACTCTAAATATAATACAATATAGAATATTAATATATACTCTTAACTAGTCTAAACTACTACAGGCCAATAGCCAAGAAGCAAAAAGTCACGAATAACGTGGCAAAGCTATAAAAGGGAAAGGGGAACACTTCTAAACAGTCTAACTATAGCTAAGAAGATATATATATATATATATATATATATATATATATATATATATATATATATATATATATATATATACACACACACACATATATATGAAATAAAAAAAAGAAAACTTGGGAATATGCAGAATATCTCACAAAAAGTCTCGAGCAATGCTGGAAACCAAGAGATCAGTGCCACAGCAAACTAGATTTGAATATAAAATAAACAAACTTCGGACTCACCACGACTTAATAAAATAACAGCAGAATTTTATTGAAGATAAGCGCTTTCGCGTATCCTCTGATGCGCTTCCTCAGACCATGGTCTTACCACTGTCAGATATTAATTTCTGTGGACTGCCATTGACTGAGAAATGTTGTTTCAACTTAATGATGACTGTAGAAGAAGTGAGATTAGTAGTAGATCAAGCTCGAACTAATTTGAATAACAGTCTACCAGTCTACCAGTACTAAGTAATGTTGATTGTTCCAATCGAATATATCAGTAGCTACAAATAACCAAGGTAGGTTAGGGATTTGACTTAGCTGAAGTGGCTCTCTTTCCAAATGTGCTTTAGTACTATTACATACTGAACAGGAGGAAAGCACTCTATCAATGTCTTTCACTAGAGAAGTCCAAAGTACTAGTCCTCTTCCTCTTTTCTTAGCAGATTCAGAACCCGGGTGACCATGATGCAAAATCTGGATATATTCTTGTTGTAAGGAAGCAGGAACAACAATTTTAGGACTTTGAAAATAATGCCATCTTCCATCAGCAACTCATCTCTGTAAGCAATGTAAGATTGCACCTCTAGTGGTACACTTGATTACTCTGACAGCTATCCAACACTGATATAGAGATTGAGCTTTTGCAAACGGAATCAGTCATAGTATGATCGTGTAGCTCTTCAGGTCTAGTGGTAGAAAAATTATATACTTCCATGACATCAAAGTCAAAATTCTCTGCATCAAGGTGTTTTGCTGTATTTCTGGGTGATCTGGATAAGGTATCTGCTAGATAAAGAAGTTTGCCTTTCGTACAGACCATTTTGAAGTTGTACTTTTGCAATTTGAGTGCCATTCTTTGTAATCTCACCGGAACTGAATGCATAGGCTTCTTTAAAATAGTAACTAAAGGTTGATGATCAGTTTCAATCTGGATTTCTCGACCAGGGATATAATCATGAAACTTGGAACAAGCAAACACTATTGCCAAAAAGTTCTTTCTCAATTTGTGCATATTGGATCTCAGTCTGGGTAAATGTTCTAGATACATGGGCTACTAGCTTTCCTTCTTTAAGAATAGCTGCACCTAAACCAAATTTTGAAGCATCGCAGGAAAGAGTTACTGGTTTGTTGACATCACAGTACCTTAATGTTGGAGAGGTAGCAATTTTCTGCTTAAGAACTTCAAATGCTCTGTGGTGCTGCTGATCTAGTCATGACCAAGTAACATTTTTGTGTGTGAGCTCTCTCAAAGATGCTGTCAACTAACTGAAGTCTGGTATAAAGTTGCCTAAGTAATTGACCATGCCAAGAAAGCATTGTAGAGCTTTACATTATCTGCTGCTGGCATTTCAAAAATGGCTGCTTGCTTGGATGCATCTGGTTTCAAGCCAAAACTTGTAAATAAATTACCTACATATGTAACTTTTGGTAGTCTGAATTTGCACTTCAGAGGATTGAGCTTTAAGTTCATTTCACATGCTCTGTCTAGAACTCTCAAGATTTCTGTCATGCTCTACCTCCCCATTGCTTCTGACCAAAATATCATCTACTATTATGGCGCATGGATAACCCGAAAAAATTTGTTCCACTGTACGCTGAAAGACTTCACTTGTAGAATTTATTCCAAATGGCATCCTTAGGAATCTATATCTTCCAAACAGGGTACTGAATGTCTCAGTAATGAAGATGTGCAATAAAGCATGACATGCCAAAATGAGCTCTTTGCATTTAAGACAGAAAAAACAGTGGCATTCGGTATCAGGGCTGCAACTTCTTTGACTGTAGGCATGGGATAATAGGGTCTCTTCAATGCTTTGTTAAAATCACTTGGGTTAATACATATTCTGATTTCATCTGAGCCTTTTTTATCAGCTGCTACCATGGATGACACCCATTCGGTGGGTTCTGCAACTGGACAAATTACACCTTGCTGCACCATTTTGTCGAACTGAGCTTTGAACTTATGTTTCATAGTTATGGGAACTCTTCTTGTTGATCTGACCACTGGACTGATTTCTGGGTCTAACTCCATGGAATACACAATTGGAAGGTTGCTCAATTTGTCATCGAAAACATCAGCATACTCTCAAAAATAGCATTGGTTAAGCTGGAACTAGGACATGTGCTTATTTGATGAACTTCTTTGGTAAAAGAAAGCAGATTTAATTTCAAACTGTCTCTGAGACCCAATAATTACTGCACAGGTCTTCGAACCACATGCAACAATAGGCTATAACAGTTCTTGGCCATATAACATGAAAGCGCTACTGAGCCTTCGGTTTGAATTTCTTCGCCTCCACGTTTCACTCAACTAGTGATATTTAGTTGTTCACCAGCTCTGACCCTTGCAAAAGTATCTGCAGACATGACATTACACTTTCAACCAGTGTCTACTTTAAGCTCGGTGGCTTTACCATTGATCTGGACAGTACAAAATACTTAATTTCTTGTCAGTAAATCTAATGCATCAAGCTTTTCACCAATTACTGATACACCATCTACACAGAAAGCAGACTGTTGCAGGTCTATTTGATTTACTTGCTTTTTGGAGCGACCCTTCTTTGCAACTGTGTGAGGCTTACTGGATTTACAAAATCTTTGGAAATGGTTTGATTTCTTACACTTGTGATATTGCTGACCAAATGCTAAATACGTTTTTCTTTTGGACTCATGGTTGGCACCACAACTGTGAAAAAGCTTGATTTGGGTTTTGCTGATTCACTCTAATTCTGTACTGAGTAACATCTGTTTGGCACTAGGTACTGTCAGAAAAATATGTATTAGCGTATGTATTAGTAATATGCTTAGTGTATTTAAGGCTTGAAAAGGGTTAACACATTTATTCTATTTCACACTGCATAAAATTTGTACAAATTGCAGAAGCTTTCTAACCTTGTATTGTCATGAAATATGCGCAGCTATAATCTTTGCTTATACTTTGGAAATTTACAGGGAAGCAGATAATTTCTGCTTGTGTCAGGAAAATAATGAATAGATGTATCACTTGTATTAATGTTATAAGACTTAGACAAGGAGTTCTGCTTGTGCTGTGAGAAAATACACAGCTGCAGAAGCTATAGATAATCAGAACAAAGACTGCTTGAAAATATGAACTGCAATCAGCATTTGCTTGTGCCTAAGCTAGAAAAGTACCTTGAAATGTAACACATGTATTAGAACTACGCAATAGAAGCTTGTAACGGGCTAGAGCCCACCAAGGCCAGGTTGTTTTTCTCAAAATGTTTTTCATAAATCTAGTCATGTCAGCAGAAAATCTGAGTAACATCTGCTGTAGAACAATACTGAATGTTGTGTTTGATTACGTCAACCATAGAAGGCAATGTCTTGTAGAACAGTATAAGAATAGCATACTTCCTGTTAGTAGTTAGGCAAAATCGTGTATTTGCATATTTTTGTCTCCTTGCAGCAAGTTATTAAATGTGCCTTATCTGAACCCTACGTGTATTGGTCTTTGAAGTTTTTTCCTTTGACAGATTGGTCCTTCGGACCGGAAACCCTCACTTTGCCTCAGATCAGACAGGCCAGGTGGCTTGAAACTGTACTGGGAAGAAACCACATCGGTTCTTCTTATTTGAAAAGCCCTCCGACTGAACTGTCGTACAAAAGAGGCCAGCCACTTTCTGATCTGCGACTGAAGGACAGGTTTTTCATGAACCAGGTGATCAATCACGAAGGCTCAGGTAAGGTGAATCTACTTTTTTTCTGTTTTAGATCAGGGACTAGATTTGTATTGTTTTTGTCAGGACTGTATTTTTACAAGTCAGGGACAGAAAAGATTACTGTCTTGTCATAGATCATGAAAACAGAGTAGGTAGGCAGTCATTCTGAAGAGACTAACAAAATCTGTGGTACCACGTTAAAAATAAGGAGTTACGTAATGATTAAAAAGGGTAGAACAAGATGGGTAATAATTGCACAAAAAGACCACAAAATCCGCCGTTAACCGAAGATGCAAAATACATGTAGTCACAACGTGCTGATAATATTAAATACTACTCAAGGTGGGTTAATAAGTATGAATTTGATGGTAAATTAGAAAAATCCTCGCTTATCAAACTTGTCAACCAGCTTAAAACCAATTTCAAAGGTCGGGTAAAAAAGCAGCGCCAATTAGGAATTCCTCAGGCACACAGGTGGATTGAGGAAGTAAACCATAGGGAACAAAAGAACAATAATTCAAAAGGAATGTTTTTAGATAAGGAGGACAATAACTTAGTAATAGCATCGGCCCCTCTGCTCCCCTTACCAGAATATGAAGCAAGTGAACAAGTTAGTCCACCCCCCGCGATATCCTGCTGCCACTGTAAATAGAGACACTACAAAAGCAAAACTGTTTATTAGAGATCCCATCAAGACCAGGTCTCGAACACAGGCAGGTAACTCAAAAGGGGACATTGAATTATATCAAATGGGTAGGAATTCACGATCTATGAGTGAAGAAGAAATATGCCCACTTATAGAAGTACCTAATCTTCAGGCAGGGCAAGAAGGTCAGGACCCAACTATTCTAGTGTATAGACCCTGGACTCCGGAAGACATCCGGAAAGCCACTGAGGGAATTCCCCATCCAAAACTTAATTTTAGAAAGTTCTTAGAAGATTTACAAGGAATGAGGCTAGGTCATAATTTAAACGGAGAAGAGGTAGAAAAAGTAGTCAGACAAATTGTGGGACCAGATTGGCACATGATTAGTGGCAATTGGAATCCCCGTGACGCTGCACACAGACCCCTCCCAGATAGCAGCGCAGAACTAGATAACAAAGTAAAAGGTCTTACAGACCACATCTCTGAGAAATGGAAGCCTAGGGCAGACTGGACTTGCATTAATCAATGCATCTAACAAGAAGGTGAAACTATTGGCAGATATTATGCCAAACTGTTAGAATGTTTTAATAACCACTGTGGAATGCAGGTTCCTGAAGATCAGACACAAGATTCCCCATATGAGCAGCAGTTAAAGAATGCATTTTTGAAAGGCAGCATTGCACCCATAAGCAGTTTTATTACAAAGCACATGGTAGATCATCGTACAAGCAGGTTACAGTCATTACTTGAATATGCTAGGCATGCTGAAAGGCATTTTAATAGCAAAAAGAAAAAGAAAGCCCAAGTATTTTCTGTAGAAGATGGAGCAGAAGTTTATGTAGTACAGTCCGGGAAACAGGGCAAGAAAAATGCCCAGGGAAACAAACAATCTGATCAGTGATCAGAGGACTTTGAAGGGCGAAAGAAAAGGGATGAATGTTTTAAATGCGGTAAAAAGGGACACTTGGCAAGGGATTGCAAGAAAAACAAGAAGGCAACCACGGAAGACAAGGAGGGTGAGGACTGATTATATGATAGTCAAGAATCACTAGAAGGGGATAGCAGAGAAAGGACAAATGAGAAGAGTAGAGGATGTGACAGAAGAAATAGAGGAAGTGCAGGAAGTTACAGATAGTGAAGAAAATGAAATATTGGATTTAGCTTTATTGAGCTTAGAGCTCTATATAGCAGACACAAAACCAGAAGTTACACTCCTGGTAGAAGGGAGGGAGGTCAAATTCTTGTGTGACTCAGGGACATCACAGACCCTGATACATCCCTCCAAACTGCCAGAGAATTCAGAGTCACCTAATTACATACTAGTGAAAGCAGCTAATTGACAGCTGTATCGGGAGCCCCTCT
This sequence comes from Protopterus annectens, assembly GCF_019279795.1. Lineage (NCBI taxonomy): Eukaryota > Metazoa > Chordata > Ceratodontiformes > Protopteridae > Protopterus > Protopterus annectens. Next base: position 642,443,609 of record NC_056735.1, on the reverse strand, counting down.
CCTATAATATTGCAATAACTGATCCTGTTTCAGGATTGACACAGAAAAGCAAAATTGTTGTTTCCGCAAAATGCCCAGTAAACCTCTTGGGCAGAGACCTTATGCAGCTATTTGGTATAGCAGTAGTTCTGACTATGCAGGGTATGGAAGCACAGCAACAAATTGATACCTTTGCAGTGCAATCGGAGGGTGAAATGTTCTATTGGTACAGCCAGGACTTGGTTACGACTGGTCCAGGGGCAGTGACCGAAGAGTTGATGAATGTAGCCATCAGCAAGTTCCCCTCCCTTGACATTGTAAACAACATTTGTTGCACTGTACTCTGTATTATTGTAACACACCAGGACCTGATAAGGAATATGAGCAAGAATTGTTTAGAAATCATGCAAACAGACTGATATTACGTAATCTGTACTGGGACATGGAAGGGAACAGTGTAGCCAGCTGTTCATTGCCCCAGGAGTTCTTTGCATTCTATAAATCTAATTGATTACCACATGTTAGCTTAACTAAGGACAAGAATGTAAAATGGGTAGAATTAGGAGAAAAAGTCACGAGATGGGAAAAGCAGACAGAGTAAGAACTGTCAGAACAGGGAATACAAATGCAGAAGTTGAATTGGATAACTCAGACCCATCCAGCCGTGCACTTGCAGTCTAGCAAGGACAGCTGATTAGCACTCCTATTAAAGGAGGAAGAGAATGCCTTACAGAATATACCAGAAACTCTTTGGTCAACAGGAAAGTCAGATGTAGGACTTATTCGTACAGCGGGACCAGTTACTATCACGCCAAAGTCAGCATTTAGACCACAGAAAAGACAGTATCCCTTAAGAAAAGATGCAGAAGTAGGAATCAAACCCATTATAGCAGCTTTACTTAAGGAAGGGGTGCTGGTGGAATCTCCTGATTCACCATGTAACACACCCTTATTTCCTGTTAAGAAAGCGAATGGAGAATGGCGTATGGTCCAAGATTTGCAAGCTGTAAATGATGCAGTAATACCAAGGGCACCTACAGTGCCAGACCCACACACCTTGTTGAATGATTTAAAACCTCAACAGAAATATTTTTTCTGTGGTAGATATCAGCAATGCGTTCTTTTCGATACCGATACACCCTGACAGCCAATATTGGTTTGCATTCACATTTCAGGGGAAAAGCTATACATATACGCGACTACCACAGGGATATTGTGAAAGTCCGACAATATTCTCACAAGAAATGGCAAGCAACTTGGCGGGATTTACCCCACCAAGAGGCAGTCAGATTTTACTTTATGTTGATGATATCCTGCTGGCGGCCCCCACCCAGCAAGATTGCAAAGAAGATACCCTAGCGCTATTACAATTTTTAGCCACTGAAGGACATAAAGTAAACAAAAATAAACTGCAGCTTTGGAAAAAACAAGTTAAATACCTAGGATATGTAATATCCAAAGAGGGTAGGACATTAGATGAGGACAGAAAAATAGTGATTTTGCAAGCACCAAAACCCACTGCCAAGAAGGAAATTATGTCCTTCCTGGGTACGACTAATTTTTGCCGGAGCTGGATTCCAAACTGTGCCTTGGAATCTGCACCGCTGACTAACCTGATATATAAAAAGCCTATGGCAGCACAGGATTTGTTACAATGGACACCAGAAGCAGAACCTGCTTTCTGCAAACTGAAACAGTTAATAGCATCCTCATTAGTTTTAGGATTACCAAACTATCAACCGTTTTTTCCAAACTGTAGATTGTAAGCAAGGTTATATGACATCAGTGATAACACAGCAGCATGGGGACAAGCAACGCCCTATTGCTTATTATTCATCACAACTAGACCCAGTGGCACGGTCTTTACCCCACTGTGTACAAGCAGTAGTTGCAGCTGCAATGGCAATACAGGCTTTGGCGTCAGTAGTTTTGTTCTACCCTCTCACATTGAGAGTGCCTCATGCAGTAGCTATTATTTTACTGCAAGAGAGGGTAGCATATCTTTCCCCTGCTAGGCATCTTTCCTGTATGACTATATTGTTGAGCCAACCTCATATGACAATTGAACGATGCACGACTTTGAACCCTTCTACCTTGCTCCCAACCCCTGCAGATGGCACACCACACAGCTGCTTGCAGGTGATTGAGCAAAAGACACTGCTTAGAAAAGATCTCACGGATGTCCCCTTGGATGATGCCGGGGTGACATACTATGTGGATGGCTCATGCAAAAGGGGTCCTGCAGGACAGAACCTAGTAGGATATGCAGTAGTTTCTGATACTGAGATTATAGAAGCGAAACCTTTACCACACAATTTATCTGCACAGGCAGCAGAATTGATTGCCTTGACACGAGCATGTACCTTAGCAAAGGGTAAATGTGTGAACATTTTTACTGGCAGCCAGTACGCTTTTTCTACTGTACATGTTTTTGCGCAACAGTGGAAAAATCGAGGAATGATAACATCTACTGGCAAACCAATCAATCATGCACAGTTTATTTTAGATCTTTTAGAATCTATTCAGTTACCTCAGAAAGTAGCTATTTGTAAATGCACAACTCATACCAAGCAAGAGGATAGGATTTCAAAAGGTAATGCGAGAGCTGATACAGCTGCAAAACAGGCAGCTTCAGAAGTATTTCTTTTGAATGAGGAATTACAGCCCTCTGAGATTTTAGACTTAGAAATGTTAAAGACAATGCAGACACTTACTACGCAGGCTGAAAAACAAAGATGGGTAAGACGAGAAGCAATTCTCGAAAAGGGGCTGTACATCTCTAAAGAAGGGAAACTGATATTACTATCTAATTTGTTTAGATATGCAGCTTTGTTGAGCCATGGGCAATGCCATGTCTCAACAGGGGGGATGGTACAGCTGGTGAACCGAGTGTTCACGACATATGGATTCTTAAACTACTCTAAAAATTTTTGTTTAATGTGCCACGTTTGTAACAAACATCATGCATAAGGGGCGTTAAAGCCCAAGCAAGGGAGCTTCCCCACACCACCGTATCCATTTCATACTATCTGCATGGATTTCATAGAATTGAACAAATGTGAAAATAAGAAGTATTGTCTTGTCATTGTAGATATGTTTTCCAAATGGGTGTAAACCTTTCCGACTAAAAATCCAGATGTGGCTACCGTAGCAAAAATCCTCATTAAAGAAATCATCCCTAGATTCGGCATTCTGGAAAGGATCTACAGTGACAACAGTACACACTTTGTAAACCAAACCATACAGCAGTTAAGTAAACATTTTGGTATTTATTTAAAAAATCATCGTGCATATCATCCGCAATCTGCAGGGTTAGTTGAGAGGCATAATGGGATTTTAAAGAATAAGCTAAGAAAGTTAATAGCAGAAACAAAGAGAAATTGGGTGTACTGTCTGCCCCTGGCACTGTTGAGCATGAGAACTGTTCCGAATGCAAAAGGATTGACTCCTTTTGAAAAACTATTTGGAAGGGCTTATTATATACCTCAGTGGAAACCTCTCATGCTCGCAGACCAGGAAGCCGACTGTACACTAGCAGAGTATATGAGAAATTTGTTGATTTTAAACATCTGTTGCAGTCAAATTCTGTTTCAGATAAAGAACAAACCAGACCATCAGAAGTGGCAGTGGCTCCAGGAACCTGGATCTTGGTGAAGACAATAAAAAAGAAGAATTGGACGTCACCAAAGTGGGAAGGTCCATATCAAGTGCTTCTGTCGACACCCACTACAGTCAAGATCGCAGAGCGTGCCTTGTGGATACATCTGATGCACTGCAAACTAGTTAAAAACTTTGAACTGGACAAAAATCTTGTCACATGTCAAGAGCAAAAATGATAGAATCCAGAAAAAACAGGAATGCAGAACAACCATTTCCTCAGAAGTATTGCATAATCATCCTGTTAACTGTACTAGTGACAATAATCTTTTTGTTGTGGCCATTCCTTTTTCCAGCCACACAAACCAAACTGAATAAACGTGAAGCATTACTCATAGACTGGCACCCAAACATCAACACTTACCAGGCAATTAAATATGTGTATGCTGAGACTTTCAATGTTTCGAATTGCTGGATTTGCACAGCTTTGCCAACAGCATACAGGGGGTTATTAATGACTACAGTCCCCCTAGGGGTCAACGAGACCTGGGAAAACTTGATTTATGATACCTCAACCATTACATCACAAGATAAAATAGCATTGCACTTGTGTATTCCACAAAAGGGAACTGTGTGTTTTTTATAAAAATGATACTGTTCAGGTGGGTTGGAGCAATTGCAATGTGACTGTTCCTTATAAATGTTACACTAAAGCTAACAATGCAGGTTCTTATTGTAATACAAACTATGATTCATTTCTTGAATTGCTGCAGAAAACAATTGATGAAGTAAAACATAATTCTGTTCTCTATAAACAACTATCTATAATTGATAGAAAAATGTTTCATGCAGGGCGAGTGTATATTCATAGCAAAGTTACTACTAAAGTAGAGGACTGTTATTTTGTATGTGGCAGAAAGGCATACAAGTGGTTACCTGAGAATTGGTCTGGCAGTTGTTTTTTGGCCTACCTGGTTCCGGCCATACGACACACTGCAGTTTTACCTAGAGGATAAATTTGGAATGTCCGAGATGTCATCAAGAAACCTGTAAATCCAGTGGGGCAAATCGATGCGCGTTGGAAAAACCATCATTCTATTGGCAATGGACTGACACACATGGACTTGAGTGATAGTGTTATATTGCGGGTAGGCATATTACCAGCATATGGAGCAGTGAAATCGATCTGGGAGCTGAGAAAACTGTCTAAACTTCTCAAAGTAATGAGTAATGCAACTTTTTCTGCTCTCGAATTGGTGGCTGATGAACTGAATGTCATGAGAACTGTAGTGCTTCAAAACCGCATGGCACTCGACTTCACCCTAGTGGCGAGAGGCGGTACTTGCATTTAATCCAGGAGGAGTGCTGTTTGTATATTCCTGACCATAAACACGAGATAGACAATCACCTTGAGGTAATTCAGCAAGTGTCGGCCATGACCAAACCAGGACCAAACCCACTGACGGACTTTTTCCAGAAATGGTTTGAGGGGTGGGGTACTATCCTAACGAACATCCTGATTGCCATTTGTGTAGGAATGATCCTACTGGGAGTATGTGTTTGCTGTGGCATCCCCTGCATGAAAAGACTAATTAAAGACTTTATAGACATGTCAGTTTCTGAAATCTTATATCAAATGTTATGTTAAAAGATTGAAAATGCTTTCATAAGTTTAAACTGAATGACTCTCTTAACTGCAAATCCTAAGTGGGAAGAGGTTAGGAGAAAAAAAAATGTTTATGCTTATTTTGAAAGTAGAATAAAAGTATTAAAAGGGGGGAAATGTCAGAAAAATATGAATTTGAGTATATATTAGTAATATGCTTAGTGCATTTAAGGCTTGAAAAGGGTTAACACATTTATTCTATTTCACACTGCATAAAATCTGTACAAATTGCAGAAGCTTTTTAACCTTGTATTGTCATGAAATATGCGCAGCTATAATCTTTGCTTATGCTGTGGAAATTTACAGGGAAGCAGATAACTTCTGCTTGTGTCAGGAAAATAATGAATAGATGTATCACATGTATTAATGTTATGAGACTTAGACAAGGAGTTCCGCTTGTGCTGTGAGAAAATACACAGCTGCAGAAGCTAGAGATAATCAGAACAAAGAATGCTTGAAAATATGAACTGCAATCAGCATTTGCTTGTGCCTAAGCTAGAAAAGTACCTTAAAATGTAACACATGTATCAGAACTACATAATAGAAGTTTGTAACGAGTTAGAGCCCACCAAGGCCAGGTTGTTTTTCTCAAAATGTTTTTCATAAATCCAGTCATGTCAGCAGAAAATCTGAGTAACATCTGCTGTAGAACAATACTGAAAGTTGTGTTTGATTACGTCAACCATAGAAGGCAATGTCTTGTAGAACAGTATAAGAATAGCATACTTCCAGTTAGTAGTTAGGCAAAATCCTGTATTTGCATGTTTTTGTCTCCTTGCAGCAAGTTATTAAATGTGCCTTATCTGAACCTTACGTGTATTGGTCTTTGAAGTTTTTTCCTTTGACAGTACCCTTGGTTTTGCCTTTAACTGAACTGTTCTTGTAATGTGCTAGAAGACTACAGACTTTACCTAGAGGTCCTGCAGGGTCTTCTGCTGCCATGTGCTTAGGCCTGCTTTTGCCTGTCTCATGTTGCATGCTGTCTACATGAGTTCTGGAGCCTACTGAAACCATGCTCTTATCACTAGCAAGCATATTTGTGTGCCCTTCTGTAACTTCATGTATCTGACAAATCTCAATGGTTTTACTAAGTGATAAATCACTGTCACAAAGCCAAATCTTTCTCACAGCAGCATTATTAATACCACATACGAGTCTGGTCTTTATTAACTCATCCTTTAAATCACCAAACCTACACATTTTAGCTTTGTTCCTCAGGTCAGTAATATAAGCTGTGAAACTTTCCCCTTGGTTTTGATCTCTCATGTAAAACAAATGCCTCTCTAGTTTAATATTAGTCTGAGGGTTGCACATCTCTCTGAATTTGCACTTTAAACACTTGGGGTCTTCCCCTGATTCAGCCTACACAACAACACGACAAGTTTCTCCTTCACCTCATACACTGCTGGTGTACAGACAAATGAACACTCCCTTTCAATGGGTTCTGACCTTGCTAGGTTCAGCAAAATGAATGCCCTGGGATGTGCATCTTTATCAGGATAAGCTGCTTGTATAAATATTCCGTAATCTCGCTCAAATATTCTCCAGTTCTCTGCAATATTCTGATCAAACACAAGTGGTTGTGGCTTGCGATATCCATCTGCCATATTGACATATCTCAGTGAAAACTCTTGCAAATATGCACGGACATACACACTGGTGCATACACATATACATGTGCTTTAAATTTATGCCAGTACTTGTAACAACACAACGAGCCTTTGTAAAACTGAATTTTATGAAATATGTTTCCTGGGCACTGCAACACTTTGAAATCTCTTTACTGTAAAAGCCACTTGCCTTGGAATTACTTTATTACATGAGCCATTTATCTTGTAAAGGCAATAATGCTAAAGTCATTTATCATCATTTTACTGTACAAGCCTTTGTCTTGTAATTGCTTTAATGCAAAGCAATTTATCATCATTTCACTGCCAAAGTCATTTATCATAATTTTAAGAAATGTTTTAAACAACTGCACAGCGTGAATAAACTAAGCAATAGAAGCTGAGGGCAAGAAACATTTTAAAGTGATTGTACTTTGCGAATACACTATCTTGAAGCAATGGCACTTTATGAATGAACTGTCTCGAAGCAACTGCACCTTGCGAATAAGCTATCTCAAAGTAATGGCACTCTGTGAATAAACTGTTTCGAAGTAATTGCAATTTGTGAATGTATTAGCTCGAAGTAATTGTAATTTGAAAATGTATTGGGCAGAAGAAGCTCAGACTGAGAAACACCTCAAAATAACTGCACTTTGCAAATAAACAGTACACAGCACACTGAAATTTCTACAAAATGGCTGCACTTTGCCAAACAACTCTGTATGAACAGACACACCAATGCACAAGAAACTTTTGAAATGGCTGCATTTGACTGCACTTTACAAAACAGTCGCACTTTGCACACAACAAACTTTTCGGAATAAATGCACAGTAATAAGTACACACTAAGCACTTTCATACACGTTGAGATATTTCAAACAACTCTAGTTATGCTATTCAAAGCTTCAATCAATGCAAAGTAGTAATTTGTGCTAAACACAGTAATTCACCCAAAACACATGCAGTCGCCTTTGATCTATTTATACTGAATGTGCCCTTTTCTACCCTTTCTATTATAGTCATTTTGCTTACTGAATCTCTTCATGAGCTCTTTATGCCCTTTTATTATATTTGTTTTGCTCATTTAATCTCTTCTCATGCCCATTATACTTTCTTGTGCTTGTTTTAACTCTAAACATACTTGTGTTACTTTAAATATGCTCATCTTGCAATTCTAAGGCAATTCTGAACCCTTTATGTACTTTTCTAATGCTCGTTGTATCAAATAACTCAGTTTCAAACATTTTGTCTGATTTCTTATGCTTCTCATTTGCTTAATAAATGTTTCTGTGCTATTCGTTTGCTTAACAATACCTTTTGTGCTCTTGTAATGCTCTGCTTGACCTTTTTCAATAAATACATTATTTGTGTGTGTTCTCTTTTACCTTTGACTTGTTTCTGGCACTTTGTGTTCTCGGTTCTTTTAGTCTGCCTTCACCATTACCTCTGCATCTCGTGGCTCTGAAGAATAGTCCTTGCCATCCCTGTTCTGACACCATGTCGCTTGCCAGGTCAGGATAAAAATGCAAGCACCATGGGTTCTTGTTAAAGCAGGTTTATTACATAAAAACACATCATAAACAAGATTAAGTAACTTTAACTTAAACTAGCTATCATGCACATGGATGTTAACATTCTGGATGTACCTTCAAAATGGCACTGAAGCTAACATGTGCTTCTTATTTATATGTACACACACATCTTGGAAATGATTCTTAAAATACAACACACCTGTTATTCTACACATTTATTTATTTATTTTACATTTGTTAACCAGGATAGTCCACTGGACACAAGTCCATTTTCAGTGGAGGCCTGGGGAGAAAAGCTCCAAACACAACAATAACATGAAATAAAGAATAATACAAAGTTTGAAAAGAAAATAACAATCAAAAGACAGTGAGTACTAAATTAAGTACTATATATAGACATATCAGTCACATATAGCAAAACAGAGTAATAATACTATAATACTAGATTCTTTAGTCAAAAAAGATCAACTTCATTGTTGGAGAGGTGTGTAAAACATCAGCTTAATAAAGATTATTAGTATCGAGATCAGAACATAAATATTTTTTTATTATATTTTATGCTTATAATTAATCTTAGAACCTAGACCTAACCATACATCTTGATGAGTGAGATTAGAATGGTGGAGGTCTAACACTGCAGATGGTCTAACCTGGTGTAGTGCATGAGCTTAGGCAGCTATTAATGAGATGTATTTTTAATGATTTTTTAAACTGTGTGAAGGAAGCGATAGTTGGTATGTGATTGGGTAGAGTGTTCCAGATTTCAGATACATAATTAGAGAAGAGGGAGTCCCCTGCTGTGTTGTTAGACTTAGCTACTGTGAAAGTAACCTTGTTATTGGAGCGAAAAGTCCTGTTATTGGTGTGGAGGTGAAGTAGGTTTTGTAATGCAAGTTTTTTTTCTGGTTCATACAGAATTTTATGGCTGGAGAGAGTTGATTATAATGCAAAGTTGTGGAAGTTCCAGCCAGTTGAGTTGCTTCAAGGATGAGCAGTAGTTTGATCTAAATGGGGAGTCAGAGTTGAATTTAGCAATTTGTTGTAGCAGGAGTCAAGCTTAGCTAGGTTTGCTTTTATAAGGTTGGTAAAAATAAGTGAGGCATAGAGGAAGGTAGAAATAAGGTATGTGTGGGCTATTGTAGCTTTTGTTTGTTGGATAAGGAACTGTCTATTTCTATAGAGGATACCTAGTTTTATGTGGACTTTCTTGATGGTCTGGGAAATGTAAATATCAAATTTTAAATGATCAGTCTCTATGCCCAGGAGTTTGGTATGCTCTGTGGGAGAGATAGTAGTTTTGTTACTGGACATGATATTAAAGGTGGTAGTTAATGCGGTGGACCTAGTAGGTTTAAAGAGCAGACATTTGGTTTTAGCAGGGTTTAGACTAAGTTGTATATTGGATAGCCATGTTTCAATAGAGAGGAAAGATTATTGAGTTAATGTGGGAAGTTCCTGTGCTGAGGAAGCTGCACAAATTAACGCTGAATCATACGCGTATTGGATGACAGATGCCTTGGGAGTAGAACAGTGGAGCTTATTGGTATAGAGGGTGAACAGCAGTGGGCTTAAGATGGAACCTTGGGGAACACCAAGAGTGACTGGAAGAAGGGGGGCGGGGTTCTCGTTTCCAAAGAACTGCTTGCTGATGGCTGGTTAGATAGCTTTGGAACCAGGTTATGGAGGGTTGAGAGAGTGCTAATTCGGATAGTTCTTTGATTATAATGTTATATCTAACAATGTCAAAGGCCTTTGAGAGGTCTAGAAAGGTGGCAGAAACAATTTGGCCATTGTTTCTATGACAGTTTACTGTATTGGAAAAGGAAAAGAGGGTGGTGATGGTACCATGGAAGGGGCGGAAGTCATGCTGTTTGACAGGAGTTTGTGTGTGTGCAAGTAGTCTAAGATTTGGAAGTTTACGCATTTTTCCAGGATTTTTGCTAGGGGGGATAGAATTGCCATAGGTCGGTAGTTTGTAAGTTCTGGGGAGTTACCTCCTTTATGCAAGGGGATTATGTGAAATATTTTCCAAATATCAGAGACAATGCCTTCTGAAAGGGATTTATCAATGAGTATGGCTATAGGGTAGGCCACTGTGCTGGCAGTAGTTTTTAGGAGTTCCCCTGGTAATTTGTCAGCAGCCAGAGTAGTGGGATTTAGTTTTTTTAGGTAATTTTTTTATCTTATCTATAGAGACAGTCTGGAATTGGAAAGGCTTATTTTTTGTGTGAGTAGTGGAGAGTTCAGAGGATGGGTGTGTGTGTTGATTTTTTTGTTGGTTGGCTAAGGTTAGTATTGTCTCAGTAAAGAATTTGTTAAATTGAGGGGCTATGCTGTCTTAGATATTAACTAGGGTGGGAGAGGGAGTACCAGTTTTGCCTGGTAGTAGACATTTGTTAATGGCTGCCCAAAAATTTGAGGGTGATTTTGGTGCTTGATTTGAAGGTTGGAGTAGTAATTCATCTTGTCAGGTTTTACTAGTTTCTTAGCTTTATTCCTAAGCTCCTGATATTTTTGTTTTGCAGCTGGGGACTTAACAGTATTCCAGTGATCCCGTGCTTTATCTCTGGCTTTGAGGAGGAATTTGGTTTCTTTACTAAGCCATGGACTGGGATTGGATCTGGTTCTTATGGTTCTGGGAGGGGCATGAAGATTTAATACATTTAAAAAGGTGGTATTAAAGTAAGTAACTGCCTCATTTAATTCCAGGTATTTCAGGGGTGCCCAGTTGCAATGCTTTATTTCTGTGGTGAAACTGATGGGATTAAAGTTATTTTTACTTCTAATGAACTGGTAGACAGTGCCTTTGGGACTATGATTACATTGTCATAGTAGGAGGGTTGGCAGAAGGTCACTTAGACCATCAGGGAGGCATCTTGCTAGAGGGGGTGGCCTGGTTTATTAGTTAGAATCCAGTCAATGATTGATTCCTTGCTAGTTGCCTTGGCAGTTCTTGTTGGTGTTAGGATGGCTTGGGTAAAGCCATGGAGGTTAATGCGGTTTGTTGGGGTGGGAGAGTTACAGAATAGCCAATCAATATTGAAATATCCCAGAATGATGGTTTCATTTTGGAGAGATAAACATGACCAGTGGAGTAGGTTTCCTAGAGTGGATATGTTGTTGCTGGGGGTATATAGCATCCAATTATGTTTATTAGTTTTTTGGGGTTGAGTTTCAGTTGAGTGAACAATATTTCTGCATTGTCAATAGAGGGGTATGTTATGCTTAATGCCTGCACTGTGAGTTGGTTCTTAAATAATATAGCTATGCCACCACCTTTTTTATCCTTTCTATCCTTCCTTAATATTTTGTATCTTGGAGGAATAATTTCATTGTCATTGATGTGTGGCTTTAGCCAAGTCTCAGTTATAACCACTATGTCTGGCAAGTATAGTGAGAGACAGGCATGTAGGTCATGGATTTTGTTGAAGATACTTCTACAGTTTATATTTAGAAACAACAGGTCAGATGTTTTCCTAGGGAGTTGATTTAAGCTACTGGGGAGATGGAGAATTTGAGGGTGGGGAATGTTTGAAGGAAATGTTGGACCAGGGTTAGGATGAATATCCCCACAGCAAGATAATTTAGAGGCAATATAGATGATGGACTGCAAGAGTTTTCTGATTTGTCCATTGGATTTTAGAGAGGGCTTGGGATAGTAGGGGTGAGGTAGTATTTTAAAGTATGAGTAGTCGGTGGGTGATAGGGTGAGGATAGAGGAGGAGACTGAGAAGTGTGAATGAATGTTATTATAGTGAAAAGTAGCAGTAGCTGCATAATGTGAAGTTATGTGTAGGTGAGTATGGTAAGAGGTGAGAAGAGAAATGGTTGCTAGTAAGAGAAGCAATATGTATTATTAGCATGTTAATAAGATTTGTGTGAAATGTAGTTTTAGTTAAGTGTAGGGTTTGGGAGTGATAGTAGGTGGATGAGTAATAAGGAGTGAGTGGCAGATTAATTTTAACTGTGGGAGGGGTTAAGGAGGATAGTTGGATTATGTGGGTAGATGTTTGTGACTGGGGGATGAGGTGATAGGTATGGCTAGGTGTAAAGACAAATGTGTGTGTAGTGGGGTGTATGGGAATTGAGGATAGGGTAGGGAGCAAAGTAAGCCCGAGCATAGCGAGGACGAATGGAGCAGGGCCACACCCAGGTAGGGAATTGCCAATAAAGTCAGTCAGTATGAAAAGTTTGACTATAATAACTAAGGAAATGAGTTTTAGAGAGTAATTTAAAAAGAGGAAAAAGAAGTACAACAGTACATAACATGCAAAGTGAAGAATTTAGTAGAAAGTCTAACACACGTTAGTCACAGTATGATGGAATAATGAGTCCCCAAAGTAAGGAAAAACAGGTGGAATGGGAAACATCTGAAGAAGAAATATGGACAAGGGAAAGAAAAGGAGATTTAAATTGGTGGAATATTTATGCAAAGGAGAAAGCACAACTAACTAATACAAAAACGCAGCATGAAATATATTTGAAGAGAAATACCGGTAAAGGCATCCAGATATGGAAATTTTCATTAAAAAAAATATACGGGGAAAGTAGAAAAGAGGATTAGTAATGGAGAAAGTAAATAACTAGAAACTGAAGTTATTATCTGTGAAGTGAAGGATTTAATGTAGAAAATCCAACTCCGGTAATGTCACAGCATGATGAAACGAGTCCCCAAATTAAGGAGAAACAGGTGGAATGGGAAGCATCTGATTACTTTGTCTGGAACTTTCAGTAAGACACCAGTACAAAAGTTTAGCTGGAACTGTACATCAAGGGAGGGAGCGGGAAACAGTGGCAACTTTGATGCATTTAATGTTGTGGAGTGAAAGGGCAGTGAGTTCCCATATGAAAGAGCGATGGATGACGCAGGATGCAGCTGAAGAGTATATGTCACAGGAAAATGTTCTGGAACATTCTGTAGAATGCCAGGAAGAAAAAGAGAACAAAGAATATGTCCTCTGTTTTAGAAGATGACGACCTAAGGGAAGAGTTGCTTGATTTTAATAGCGATGGATAGACATTAGACATATTAAGATCAATGAAAGAGATTAGAGAAAGTAAATAAGACCCCAAATGTTAGAAGTGTGATAAAGCAGATGAAGACAGTAATCAAGACTACTAAAAGAAATTCATGTGTTTTATAACCTAAGTAAATAGGATATATTACTGTGCAGCTAAACTAACAACAGGTAAAGTCTTCTCCTAAAATCAGAGCAATACGGGAAAGGAAGGGAAGATATCAAATACCATCATGGGAGCATCGAGTAGAGACAAACAATTAAAGCAATTAAGTCAAGAAGTGTCACTGTTAGAAGAATAGAGAAGAGGGAACAGATAAACAAAAACACTTAGAAAGGCAGACATAATAAAAGCAATGTGAAATATCAGAACAGATCAGGATCTGTTGTACACTATTGCAAATAATAAACTAAAGATATCAGCACAAGCACAAAAAACTTAGAAGATATGCAAATAAATATAAAGGAAAAGACAAAATAAGCAATTCACTGATGACCAAAAAAGTTTTATACAGAACTAGGAGACAGAGCAAAATAAATAGAAACACCTCCAAAGGGAAGACATAGACACATTTTGGAGAATTTATCCATGAAGACCCTGTGGACTATAACAAAAATGATGAATGGATAAAAGTAGTAAATAAACAGAACATTCAAATGTGCAGGACATGAAGTGGGATAACGCTACAGTCACAGAAACTGAAACAAAATAAAGAAAAGCTTCTAAATGGAAACCTCAGGCCCACATGCAGTGCCTAACTTCTTGCTAAAAGTATTAACATATTTACATGAAGACTTAGCCCTGAGTAAGAAATACTTATATGCACAAAAAAAATGATACTTCTACTTAAGAGTGACCCTGCAAGCTATCCAAAAAACTACAGTGCAATAATTTCCCTTCAAATGATCTATAAACAATACACTAGAACTGATGCTGATAGAGTGTATAGTCATTTAGAAGAAAAATGAATCATGGCAATCATAGCAATAGAACAAAAGGTAACAAAATGTAACAAAAGATCATTTGTTATGTAAAGTTATAATGAACAATTGTAAAAAGGGGAAGCATTTAAATATGTAATGGAGAAATTAGAAAAAAATCATTGGATAACATCCCACATTCATGGTACAGAAGTGCTTACAAATGTATAACATACACCCTACATTAATCTATTACATTACAGTGACTATGAAAGTGCCTGGATTAAATGACAAGGTGCCTTTAAAACCCCTGCTGAAAGGGAGGAAATTAAGGAGATAATTTTATTGGCAAAAGCAATACTGGGACTCTTTAAAAATGAAGATGTTGTCATTTCTATTAAGATCTGATGAAGGCAAACACCAAAAGCGCTTATCTCCTGTTTTAGTTCATTTTATTATTTCCATTCTGCACGTTGTGATTAAAGTTTTTACTTATTTTATTCTCATTGAGAAACTTCTTCTCTGTGGTGAGAGCTCAGCTTGTGTGTTGCTTGTTTTGTTTGTTCAGTTAACTGCTTTAGCCATTCCTGGAGAGTTTGTCTTGTCTGACCATGTAACAGTCTCAGACCACTTTGCAGCTAAGCCATGATAAAAGATAAATTATTACCCCAGGGATAAAAATTCAAAAGGAATATTCCAAGGTGAATCTTTGTTTCCACTGCTCATTTGTCTTGCCCTTAACCTGGTAAGCTGTCTACTTAACAGACTACATCATGGTTAGAATTTAGCTCCCAGAAAACAATGAAGTGTAAAAAGTTCTCATCTTCTTTTTGTGGATGATTTAAAACTGTATAGTTCATCAGAGAAGGAGCTGAAAGCACAACTGCAAGTGGCTAAAACTTTTTCACATGATATAAGAGTGTCATTTGTTCTTGATAAATGTGCAAAAGCATCATTTAAAGCAGGAAAGCTGCTGCACCAATAAATATCAATCCGGGACAGGAATATGATATAAAGGAACTTGAACAGGAAGGAGTGTATAAATGTTTGAGAACTCATGAAGGATGGCCACCATTTAAACAGGAAAACACAATTAAATAAATATTGGTTTAAAAGTAGAAGGTTTTCCTCAAAGGGAACTTACCTCCCCAGGAAAGGAACAGCACAAGCCAACCATTAATCATAAAAAGCCACACAGTAGTGCTCTGTTCATCAGCAAGAAAGTTCTTTAGCACCTGGCAGTGAATTTCTTCCTTTTAGTCAGCTCAGCTCAAGCTGACATATGTCTGGATATGTGGAATGTACCCTGAAGCTTTGGAAGCTGGCTAGCTATTACATCCTTGGCAGGATATAACCCATATATAGCTAAGGCTACTGCAGGAGTGATCAATATGATTAACATTATCAGTGGCTTTGATTTTGGCATTCTACTTCATTTTATATTCAATTTCTTTGGAGGAGATTGGTGTTTTTCCTCTGAAGTTTCTAATATGAGTACGCAATTTACAGTTTCTCAAATTTCTTCATACCATTTCCTCCAACTCTGGATAAACTAACATCTTGAATTTTTCTCCGTGTAAGTAGTTTTGCAGAGATTTAGTCTTTAATTTTCTGATTGCAGCCTTGCACCTTTTAGAAATTTTCCACTCCAACAATGTGTGTACAGACATAAGCAAACCACACTGTGTGCAAATCTGAAATAGGCAGCTGCTTGCGAAAGGCACACTTACTTATTGGTTTCTTTTCTAATGATTTAGCACACAGCAAATACAAAAAAGCCAGTCATGCTTCCTACAAAAAAGCTGACTAGTATCATAATATAAAATGACTGATTGTGGGGCAAGAACGAGTACTTAAGAGTAAGTCAAAGAAATTACAATCAGTATACCTGAAAAATATTTTTTCAATACATTATCCATGATTTCTCCAGTACAGTGTTGTCAAAGTTCATTTAAATGAGAAAAACTGAAGCAGAGACAGACAGCTTCAGTGAAATCTAACACGTCTGAAAAAGACTTGACCTGGAATAGCAGCTACTGCTGGTAGATTTGACCCAGACCTTGAAAGAAAAGAAGGTAAGTACTCCCATTTGTTATTAGCAACAGTTGCACTACTACCTTAAAACTCAGGTGATACACACAGAAAAATATTTGCATTAACAAATAAATGTTAAGAATAAAATGTTGATTACATAACTCTCCATTAAATGAAGATATACATGAAAAAGACACACTGGAAAAAATTTCAAATAAGGAGATTAAAGAAGGAATATTCTAGCTATGTACAAGGTGAAACTTAAGAAATTTTACACTTCACATCTTCAGTGACCTACAGCAGTCACAAGAAAAAGAGATACTGAGGTCATTAGTGTTAATAAAACGGACAGACTCGGATAGAAAGATAAGGGACTTACCAGTTGAAAGGTTAAATTTAACCCATTCACTTTTGGCAATTGTATGTGTATCATTACATAGCACTGTTTGAACTTCTGCAAAGGAAAACACTGATGTTTGTCTCCAAGATTGTCTCTATAACAGACATAAAATGCAGTTTAATGCACAGTTAATTTTAAGTCTGATACAATTAGAATGACTCTACAGAATGATCTATTCACATTTTATGTAACATACCTCAAGCAGAAAAAGCTCATCCTCATCAAATGCATCATCTCTGTAGACGTATTTGACAGTGTAGTTACCAATTTCATCTTCAGTTAGGTTACTATTCCATGAAACATTGAACTTTTCACAGTCAGTTCCTTTTACTGTTATATCTACAGGTGGTTTAACATACACTGCAGAGAAAAAAAAAAGCTTTGCATGAACGTCTTGCTAACAGACTGATTTAGAAAAACATCACAAACAGAAAATTCCTGAAAGCTTCCCATGTCTCGATGTCAGGAACTCACTTCTGATGGATTCATTTTTTTTTCTTTTTCTTGCACTCAAAGTAACAACCTTTTTTGGCACTCAGGAAATCATTAATACTATTGCTGCATTACCAGATAATAGGGTACAAGGATAGTTACCACAAACTGAACATATGTATAAAACTGACTGAGCTTTTACAGGTGTGTGTGTGTGTGTGTGTGTGTGTGTGTGTGTGTGTGTGTGTGTATCTGTGTTATGTGTGTGTGTGTGTGTGTGTGTGTGTGTCTGTGTTATGTGTGTTATGTGTCTGTGTGTGTGTGTGTGTGTGTGTGTGTGTGTGTGTGTGTGTGTGCGCACTGTTACCCTAATAGTGGACAAAGATAGAATTGCTCAAACTTCAACTGCCCGAGGTTCAACCTGGAAATCACTGTTGACGAGTTGTGTCAGCAGCGATGCACTTTTGGGAAGAATTTCCCCCTTTATTGAGTTGGTATTACCTTGGAGATGGTATATATAATTTCAGGGGGTGAGGGTAATGCTCCCTGCAAAGTGTTTTTCGGCAGTTTTTGTCCACTAATGCTGCTCAGGGATTCCAATCCTCACTGCATTATCTTCTGTCTACTCATAGTAGAATCACACTGCACATATCAATGCACTTAACGCATAGCACTGATCTAAACATTAACCTGAAGCATGCATTCAGATGTTCAGGAGGGCAATGACAAGTATTTTGAAAATGTTCACACCATTCTTAAACATTTGTGAGATTATTTCTGCAGAACATTGCAATCATGGAAAAATATGGCCATGTGTATACCAGAGTGTTGAGGAATGGGCTGCAAATGTGCATTCTTTTTACTCACAGTGATTTCATGCTTTGCACAAATTTATTTAGGAATAATTTTTCTATTTCTGATAAAAAGAAATTAAGGAAATGCACTTCTAAGGATGAAGAGCAACAATTAATTAATAGTCACTCTCTGGCAGCTTAAAAAGCAGGGCCTAATATATATGTAAATTCTACTTAGCAATGCAATCTGCTCCTTTTGTTCTTACCATACTAATTAGCAAAGTAAACTACTGATGTTTTTTTTTTTCAGTTACAACTAGGAAAGCTTAAATGAATACCAAAGGAGATAAACTAACATTTTTTCATGTAATGCATTCAATGTAAAGATTACACTGCAAGCAAAAAATGCAGGTTCCAGAAAATCCTTATCGTATAAACTGTATCAGCTTTAATAAAGATACTTCTGCTCATGTACATCTCAGTTTTCCTTAGTGCACTGTATAATAAAGTAATTGATATGTTTTTCAAGAAGATGCTTTAGTTGTATTTATTTCAAGTCAGCATTTACTTTTCTTGTACATAACTTAATGAGTCACACAATAAATGATGAAGTGAGGCACAAATAGTATGTAAACAAGAGACTATATCACACACACATTTTCTAAATGTTACTATAAAAAGAAACAATGTATGCAAAAACAAGACAGCATGAAATAAAAGTAAATCAAAACCAAATCAATCCCCCAATGTACAAGGAAGTGGGTAATATGCTTAAGAATGATCAGGAATGTGGTAAAACAAGACAAGGACAGAAATAATAAAATGATCAACAACGGTATTATGAGACAAGAAGGAAGCTGGTAGAAAGCATGTGCTGTCTATATTTATCACCACAAGTGCAGACGACGTGGATATGTTGTACATGTTAACTACAGCCGAGTGAAGCCACTCATAAAATTAGATTTTGGATAGTAGGATTATAGCTGCAGGACATAAATTACAGGGCTGAGATTAGACAGAGGTAGGTATCAGTTTATTTATTCTTTAAGTTATCCTTGATAACTGGTTTAGTACCACTAGGCTAGTGGTCTCTTTTCAGGGGAGACTATAATTTAAAGCTGCAAGAAACAAATTAAATAGCTATTCATTTCCAGATCACTTTAGCAGTTGGACATCCTTAGTAGTTTGTGACTGCAATCATATTATGGCCACTAAAGGGAAGTTTGACTATAAAATAAGACAGCCCTGCATATCTCACTTTTTTGGGAGGGGGACAGGAAGCCGCATACTGAGGTAGTACTGCTCCTGTGGAATGACTAAAAGGAGACTCAGACTCAAAGCAATACAGCAGTAGCAGTATCACTGCACTCAAGTAAAATAAGAATTACATGATCACTTCACATTAGTATTAAAAAACATGGACTCTGAGTGGTCAGCCCAGCCAGAGTGCCAACTGTAAATCGAGTATATAACAGAAAAAAGTCCAGCCACTGAAGTACCATTGAGCAGCCAGACATTTCTATTGATATATGCTATGGAGCACAGACCAAATACAAGAAAAATCAGATGTATTCTGTACAACTAAAAAAACAGAAACTTACCAGATTTTACTTGTATTTCTGCACTGTCAAACAGCTAAACTGTCCGGATTTTTGGAGAATGTCCACATTTTTGAATCAGCAATGAAGGTTCTTTTTTATCCATTGCTTCTGTTGAACAGCACTGGTGTACTGTGCAAGCATGGGAATGCATGCCCCATAAGCATATGCAGTATGCCAGAAAACGCAGAAGAATGAGGAAGCAATGGGGAAGAACACTACAGTGTTGTTATACTAAGACATTATTTAAGAAAGGAAAGCAATTTCTTTCTTAAATAATGTCATTGTATAATAGTAATAACCTAAGACTGCATGTAGGTAATGCTGGATTTACCCAGAGTTTTTGTTTGATCACTTGGGCTTTGCCCTTGTGATCAAACTACACCAACCATGGGTAAATAGTGCATTACCCACACCCAGTCTTAGGTTATTGCTTAAATATAAAGAAGAATAGCACAGACAATAAAAAATTCCACTAAATAATGAACTACTAAAAAATGCATATACCTTAATTGTAAAGGAATCTATATAAAAGATGTGCAAAAACATCTAATGCACTGCATGCAGAAAAGAACTAAGTACAGATACTAAACAACAAGCTCTAACATAGGGACAGTAACAGGTTTGGAGGGAAGGAGACAGCTTTGCAGCAATGATCTTAAAATTTAAACCTTTACCCTATGGCGAGTACCTTTACACAACCATGATACATTCACCTTAAGGGTTATCGTTAGAAGAAATAGTTAGATTATTGGAAAAATGCCAAGCAATGTACGCTCAGTGAACCATTGAATGGTAGATGTTCTAATGTATGCCTTGTAGGACAGCCATAACAATCCTGTCCTAGCTCTAAACTTGCCATCGAGTTTGTAATGCTTAGAAACTGCATGCATGTCCAAAGTAGCACTCCCACAGATACTTTAGGTGAATATGTTCCTGAAGATGGTCATGGAGGCAGCTGCTGACTTGATGAACTGAGTTCTCGCCTTCCTAGCCAATGTCTTGTTGAATTTGCTACAAAAAAGGGAGTCCAATAAGCTAACTTTGAGACTGGGACTCAAGTGTCTGAATGACTCTATTTCTCTTTCATTAAAAATAAAAACAAAAATGCTGATCACTGTGTTTAATGGACTTTGCCCATTCAACTTTAATACCTAAATGACCTATGGTAATCCTTGGAATGTAAAATTATTTCAGTTTTGTTTTCTTGTTGACAGAAGATGGGGAAACAGCACTGACTGGCTTATAGTAAACTCTGAAAACAGTTTTGGGCTTTTTAAAAGACATTTATCCCTAAGGGATGCTCTATTCTTGTGTAAACCTATGTAATATTCCTTATATATTAAGCTATGAGGTCAGGAATTCTTGTATCTGAGATGTCTATCACTAATTAAAAAAAATTGAAAAGTTTTTGAAGAAAATAACTTGGGGTCTGCTGACTACCAAAAATAGGTAGTCATTTTGGCTTTTCCCAGTTAGGGGTTGTCACAGCAGAACTCCGGTCCACTAATGATTGGCAGTCGATTTTTATGGTGCTGAGTTGCCAGCCCAACGCCCAACCTTCAGTAAAGGCATGCCCATTCACGCATGTCTTTCGGAGGCCTCTCAACCGTGGGGAGGACATGCAGACTCCACACAGAAGGCACTCCAGCCGAGAATCGAACAGGAGAACCTCTTGCTGTGAGGCAACAATGCTACCGCTGTACCACCGCTAATAGAGAGAGTTTTTTTAGTAACAATGTTTAAATCTGAAACAGGAGACAGCAAATTTATAGAGGGCCATCAGATTAAATATGTTTTTTTCAGAATTTTTTCACAGTTATTTTAAAAGCTACAGGCAGATCAGAAGACAAAGAAGCGGAAGTGAATTAGGGAAGTGTAGACCAAGGCAGCATTAAAACGTTTACCAGGTACTGTAAAACCAGGGAGGTATTCAGCTATAAAATCAGTTAACAGCTATTTTGGGGAGAAAAACATTACGGCCACACCTCTTAACCACTTAACACAAATATTTTGGACAAAGTAAAGAAAATGGTAGGACAAAGACCCAAAACAAGGGAGAAAGATTAAATATTGTGTTTAAGAAATTTATAAAGTTGCTAAAATAACAGGTTTTGCCTTAACATGCATTTTCTGAAGGGTATGAAGTCTGAAACTCAAATGTCTGTCATTAGTGATTGTATGCCTCAAAGATCTGAGAGATAAAAAAAATTATGAAGAACAGATCAAAAATGTGAGGTAAAAATCTGGATATTATGCAAAAGTCTGGACAGTTGAGAGAGATGATTTCAGCTTCATGTCTGCATTTACAGATACACATTTCTTGATAATGCCTTTTTGCATCTCTGAAAAGTCAAAACAGTACAACAATAACATTTGTAATGTAGATGGAAGTGACTACATGCTCAAATGTTATAGATGTACCCAAAAGATGAAGAACTTAGTACAGAAAGCTCTTTTCCATACAGAATATCTAGTTGTATTCCAGGCCTTTTTAACTAGCACCTCACCTGTGTGCCCTATTCAATCACAGCCTTACCTCTGCTGAATATCTGAGCTGTTTTGCTGGCTGCTATATACCTACATCAACTGTATTACAAGCTGAGATAAATACAAACTTGCAGTGTTAAAGACAATACTGCATTTTATTTTTCTGTTTATTTGTTTCACTGAATATTGTAGTCTCTCTGTAGTAAGTGGTGGTTATTGTTTTCATTTCATTAATATTCGGTGTTGAACTCTTAGTCTAGAGAGTTTCTCTGTGCTTATAAGTGTTAGTCACTTATCTCTAAATTTATTTCTGCTGAATATCTGTGCTGTTTGGCTGGCTACTATATACCTACATCAACTGTATTACAAGCTGAGATAAGTACAAACTTGCAGTGTTAAAGATAGTACTGCATTTTATTTTTCTGTTTATTTCATTGAATATTGTGTTAAAGATAGTACTGCATTTTATTTTTCTGTTTATTTGTTTCACTGAATATTGTTATCTCTGTCTCTCAGCAGTTAGTTTCTCATCCTCCCTCCATGTTCCTGTTGTGGTATTAACCTTGGTGGCTTTGGAATTGCCCACCCCTCCTGTAAATTTGTGTTTGAACACTCCTTCTGGGTCCATCTCATTTGCACTCAACCGAGTACAGTGAGATCATATTTTGATTTCAGACACTCCTACCAGTCCCATCTGTTCAGCTCTATCCCAGTCTAGTGTCATTAGCTCATTCTACCTAGTACAGAGAGAACATTTGAGAAGGCCAATCCACTTAGGTCCTTAACCTTGAATTATCATCTGTTTCTCCTTTCTTCCTTTCCACTTTACAAAAAAAAAAATACTTTTCCAGAATCTCCTTGTGTTCTGAGTGTGCTTCTCAGCTGATAAGTATATTTTTGGCACTTTTTAACTGGTCAGAGTTGAATAAAACAATTGAATTCAGTTCAGAGTACAGTTTGAATAAATTGCATTTAATTAAACTGTATTTGCTTTAATATTGCTACACACTCAAGTGTGCTAGCTTGCACTGCACTTGAATTGTTTTCAGTGCTGTTTTAGCTGCTTTTCTGTAAAAAAAAAAAAAAAATTCTAAGCGTGTTTCCTGCCTTTCCTGTAACTTGTCTAGTCGAGATACAGATTTGCTGTATCCAGGATTGTTTGTAAGCTTTTGAGAGGTGCCAAAGTCTGCTCTTCAATTTCTCCCTTAGATCTGCTAGTTCTCTCCTCTCCTGCACTTTTACTGGCTTATTAGTCTAGCACTTTACCATACCAGACTTCTTGTAGCAATTATTGTAGTACGCAAAACTGCTACCAGCACTAAACATTCTACAAGGAAACACCTCCAGTACTTATTATTAATGCCCACCCCTCCAGGCATGTCTAAAGGTCAGTTCCCTGTGATTTCTCTTATTAACCTGGTGAAACTGGGCATCATGAAGCAATGTAGCAACTGCCACATGTACACCGGCTACCCTCTCCGCTTACCTCAAAACACTCAGACTTGTGAATGATGCACATATATCTAAACTGGAAGCCACACACTCTCCAGCCAAGACCGGAATAGCTGGTTAAGAGGAGAAGGTCAACACTTGCACCACACCACATGGAACACATAGCCCTCCAGAACACATACCAGTACTGCCTTCACATAAAAACACAAACCACACACCCACCTTCATGGAGGCTCCCAATAAAAATCTATCCAAACAGCACAGACTGCCAAGGCAGAAATGCACTCAACCACCACAACACAACACTAATTACGAGACACATAACTCTCCTAAACAGTGTGCCACTCAACCAAAGCCACTAAGACAAAACAGCATGCCCAGCACACTAGTCATAGGTGGCTTGATAGTCACACTCACTAAGCTGAATAAGGAGTAAGTAACAGTCAGCTGCCTGTCAGGTGCCAGGATCTGCCACATAACACACGCACTCAGGTCCCTCAACAATAGGAACAAATATGACTCTGTCATTGTACATGTGGGTGTGAATGACCTGAGATGTACCTCCCTGGACTACATGAAAAGAGACATGGAGGAGACCTCGGATTATGCAGTCCAGGCGGGTATGACCCTAGCCCTGAGCAGCATCCTACCATCACCCAGAATGATACCACAGTACAAGCAGACAATAACTGATTTCAAAAATTAGCTACGTTTCTGGTGTCATTCTAAGGGGATCCAGTATCTGCCTGGGATGACATGATTGACAGACCTCGACGCTTTGCCAAACATGGCCTGCATCTGTCACCTCTGGGCTTCTGGATACGGGCCAATGCTCTTGCCACCCCTATAGTACCTTTTTAGGCGGTGTTCCAAAGACCAAATTACCACCGTAACAGCTACAAACAAATGCATTCTGAGGGTTATGCTGCTCAAAGCTAGAAGTCTAACTCTCAAAATGCACTCACTCTAAGCACTCCTTAAAATGGAGAACATCAATATTTGTGCTGTAACAAAGACCTGGTTCAAGGCAGCAGAAACACCCCTGTACTACCAGCCTACAACTCATTCCACACCTTTCGGCCCCAGAACTTGGACCGAAGCTCCAAAGGCGGTGGTGTTTCCATAATCATAAAGGATGCGCACACCTCCTGACTGGTAGCCCAACATAACGCATCAGAGATACTTCAGGTGCAGCTATCACTGGGTAAGACAGCAAATCAGGTCGCAGCCTGTTATGGGTCCCCAACCATGTCCTAAGACTCACACTCCACATTCCTAAGCACCCTGGAGAATATTAGGGTCCAACCTAACACACTCATGGGTGACTTCAACTACCCCTCCATTAACTGGGAAAACTACATATGTACCAATACACTTGCCCAACATTTCCTGGAATTCATTAATTCCAATGCTATGGAACAGCTCATATTTACCCCCACTAGAGGTAGCAACATCCTTGACCTGGTCATTACTAACATGGGCAACCGTTGCTCTACACCAATAGTCAACTCCTCCCTGGTTAGATCCGACCAAAAACTAATCACCTAGGAAATCCACATCCCTCCCACCCCCCACCCTCTGCAAATGTAACCACCATGAAAAACTTCTCCAAAGCTAACTCTGGGCTCCTAAAAACAGAGGTGGCTAACTTCTTGGTACCCATACAAATGGAGAATAGTTGCATGACCGCCGAATCATACACCAATGTACTATACGAACATGTACACAAATGCAAGGATCTTGCCATACCCAATAGAACTAAGGCGCTCTCCTCCAAAAAAAATTAAGTCAATCTGGTGGTCTCCTGCCATAACCAAACTCTGCAACAGAAGGAGGAAATTGTTGCGGAATAAGGTGAAGTCCCAAGACTGGAAAAACTCCCTTATCAGCCTCAACAAAAAGTTGAGATCCCTCATATTCTCTAAAGCTAGCTATGAAAACAAAATTGCAGCAGATATTAAAGACAACCACAAGGCCTTCTACAGCTATGTAAAGAATCTCCATGGCAATACCTAGATTTGCTCTGAGCTACTGCACAATGGTACCTCCTATACCGAGCCAACATATATTGCCAATATACTGGCCAACATTTTCAGTACCAACTTTATCTCCCAAAACTCTCCCCCCAAAAGACTCATCAAAAAAACAGTAGATTGCCAGGCACCCACTATTACTGCTGCACAGGTTAAAACAGCACTGTCCAAGGCCAAGAATACAGCTTCTATGGGACCTGACAATATCCCTGACTGTGTTCTACATGAACTACAGAATGAACTGGCACCTCACCCGTGTGCCCTGTTCAAATCACAGCCTCACCTCAGGCTTTTTCCCTACTGAATGACACACTGCTATAGTCATCCCTCTCCACAAAGGAGGAGCGACTACAGATCCTGGGAACTATCACCCCATTAGCCTGACAAGTCTGATATGCAAAGCTATGGAATGCATCATCGTGGACCTAATAAACAAGGATATAGGTAATCTCCAAACTCTGGATCCCACACAGTTTGATTTTGTGAAGGGTAAATCATGCCTGCTCAACTTGGTTGACTTCTTTGAGTCAGTCACCAGAGCTGTGGATGAAGGCAAAGTGGTTCATACAGCCTACCTTGATCTGGCCAAGGCTTTCGATACCATTCCCCACTCAGGAATCATAGAAAAACTCGCTAAGCTAGGCATCAACCCCTATATCACTAGATGGGTTGCAAACTGGCTCACAGATGGAACCCACAGTGTGAAAGTAGCTGACTCCAAGTCAGGCAGCCACCCAGTCACGAGTGGAGTCCCACAGGGATCGGTCCTGGGTCCTCTCCTGTTTGGTATTCAGACATCCAGGCCAACACAAGGGGGCTCTGGCTGACAAAATTCACAGACAATTGCAAGTTGGGAGCCATTATTAACTCCCCAAGTGATGTTTACATCCTACAGAAAGGCCTCACTGAGACCAGTGACTGGTGTCAGAACCATGGCCTTAAGCTCAATGCCAAAAATGTGTCGTCATCCCCTTTGGGAAAAACCCAGTTCCCATGAATTACCACATCGATGGTAGTCCACTGAACACAGAAGCTGTTATAAGAGATCTGGGAACACAGGTTGACAGGAGCCTCTCTTTTGACCACCACATTGCTACTGTGGTCAGAAAGTCCTTCAATGTGGCACATCTCATTACTAAGGGTTTTGCATCCAGGAAGAAAGAGGTCACACTCTCCCTCTACTCTCATTAGGCCAATCATCGAGTACAATGACTCATTTGGCATGTACCTCACTAGACACCTGCAACAACTGGAAAGGCTGCAAAATTACCTCACAAAGAGGATCCTAGGTCTTAAACAATTGCTCTATATGGACAAACTCAAAAAAACTCGAACTATTATCTGTCTCATATCGCCTCTAAGTAGGCTTGACTTACAAAGCCATGTCTGACCCAGCTCTTTTAGAAATGCTACATCTAAAGAAATCCCAATCCCTCCACACCACACGCTCCAGAGACCTCAACCTCATTACTACAATCAAAAGAACGTACTGGTAGGACAGGTTCATAACCCAGAGACTGCCCATGCTATGGAATACACTTCCAATACATGTCAAACAGAGCACCTCACTGGCCCTCTTCAAAAGGAATTTTGATGAGTGGATGGGAAATAGAAAATTCACCCCTGGGATCACTCCAGTGGCTCTACTCGATAGAGGCACTGGGAACTAAGGTTGGGTGGCACAATGCCAGGGTAATCCTATGGGCTAGGCTTGTAAAGGCTCCAGGGCAATTAGCCTTGTACACACCTATGAATTTATGAACCTATGAAACTTTGAAAGAAGACACATACAGCCATATGAGTACAAAGTTAAATAAATATTGCCCTCTGTCCATTTTAATTTCCTCTTAAATTTATCATAAAGCTATTGTTGGTCAAGGTGCACTCTTGTGAAATGCATTTCATTAACATTAAAATGATCACATGCAATGTAATTAGAAAAGTGCAGACCGAAGTCCAGTATTTATGCAAGAACGCTGACTAACAGGGGTAGGGGAATCTTCATTTCATGGTATTCTTTGATCTTAGAGGTGGTGTATTTAAGTTAGCAGGTGTGTGGGGGAACACGGTTTTCCATCTAGGGGTGCAGGGAGGCAAGCCCCCCCGCACCCCCTACAATCATACCAACACGGAAAAAAGTGCTTTTGGCATTTAACAGTAATAAGCATTTGCACAGAGCAGTATTTTCTTTATGTGGAAGTCTGGTAGGAAAAGATTAGCAATTTACTGAAGTCTGTAGTTGGTATAAAATACAGTGAGTAATGCTATTTAACATTTTGAGAGTATGCACCATAGATATTTAAAGAAGATTTTAGCTAAAAGTCAGTATGTTAGGCTATGATAACTTACTGCAAAAGATAAGGTAATAGATTACTTGATTAAAGTCTGTATGAGAAACTTATTACTACAAAGCAGCCAGAGGCATTAATGAAATATGCTTTTGAGACAGTGGGTAGAAACCAGGAAGAAGGGGGTCCCAAAAAAGGGATAGTTTGGAGTGTTGTTATACCCTTAGTTTCATTTTCAGTTGATAATAACTCA
This sequence comes from Protopterus annectens, assembly GCF_019279795.1. Taxonomy (NCBI): domain Eukaryota; kingdom Metazoa; phylum Chordata; order Ceratodontiformes; family Protopteridae; genus Protopterus; species Protopterus annectens. The sequence continues at coordinate 642,415,515 of NC_056735.1, read as the reverse complement.
AACAACTACTATAGGTACATTTTAACAGGAATTCAGGATGTATATCGACAGTAGGAAAATAATCCGTATTTTATTAATTAGAAAGGAAAGAATTTAAAAAAGAATATTTGGAAAAGATCATGTGAAAACAGTTCTTTTTAGCAGTAAGAAAGATTGGATTAAGTGTCAAAACTGTAATGTCTAAATATGTTGCTGACAATCCTAGCTTTTATTTGTGCTTCTGAATTACATGATAAAATACCATGTTGTACTATAATGGAACTGAATTTATCATATATACTGCTGTATGTACAGGTAACCATTTCAAATGTCGTGACTCAATCTAGCATATGGAGACTGAATGACCGAAAAGAACAGACTTACATATACTAAGTTTGAGATGTCATTTCTCAGAATATTCTCTTTTCTCACAGGTATGGTGATCTCAGAGTTGTTATATACAAGTTCGGGGGTAGGGTCTTGCCCCTCCCCACACAAAAAGACATTGTAAGGAGAACAGAAATTTTTGAAATTCGTTCTTCTCCTGTGTTTTCTGTCTTTTCTTATGGCTTTTCAGCACTCGGCACTGAGTGCCAACATTTCAATAGAGAGCATTATGTACAATGTGTGGTTTATTTTATATTGAGAATACATGAAGTTAAGAAATAGGATTTATGAGCATTGTTATGCAATGAAAAATAAAACTGTTATTAATGCAATATACAAACATTTCACTGTATGCAATAATTTTAAAAGGCTTGTTTTTAATGTTATTGATCATGTGGGTATGGAATTTAGATGAAGTAGGGAAGATGAACAGGAATATAGGGAAATATAGTGGCAAATTAAGCTGAAAGCAAGTGTAATACCTGGACTTAATTCTGCTAATACTGCTATATATTTTAACTGTGTTTTAAAACACAAGAAGAAAGTACTGAGATGTAAATTAAAGGAGTATAGTTGTGTTTGGTTATAAACATTCATGTGATTTTTTTCAAACAAATAAATTTCAGAAGTCTGTAGGTGATAATTCAGTCTGATGAAGTTTTCTGTGAAAGCCATAGTTTGCAATACGTTTATTTCTTTATTTTCTGCTACAATTTTTTTTTTGCTTTTTTGTGTACATTTGTGTTCCTTTTGTTCAACTATAAATGATACAGAGAGTTAGATTTTTTTGTTACATAAAATTTGAATTATTTTCAGTCTTTTTGTATAGTACATTTTTTTTAATAAAATGAACAGTAAACTTTGGTTATTTATGACCTATCAATCTATCTATCTAAAATTTAAAGTGCCTGCATGCTATTTGCTATTTGCTCACAGCACACTTGTGTGCTGCCACTTGATTTAAAGAGTAAGCGCTCTCAACTCACACTACCTCAATCTCCTGTCACTACTTAGCCTTCTCAACCTCTATCCTACAAAACTGTATAGCCCTACTAGAATGCGAACTTTCACACTATAACACCCTTCTTGCTCCCTAAACCTAAACTTCCTTTCCTCTCCATAAACCTAAACTACCCTTCCACTCCCTAAACCTAAGACTCCCTTCCTGCTCCCTAAATCTAAAGCTCCCCTTCTTAAACCTAAACCTCCCTTCCTGTTTCCCTTATCTACACTACCACTCCTACTCAATACCTCACCATGGTTACTGTACTTACCTCATTCAAACTTGAATAATGGGCTCAAGTAAGCTGTGGTAAGCATGAAGCAAGAGGCAGCCTACCACACCCCAAGTGCTTTTAGGAAACACACACACACTTATATACAAACATATATATATATATATATATATATATATATATATATATATATATATATATATATATGTATATGTGTATATATCTACATGTATATATCTATATGTATATATATATATATATATATATATCATGTGTGTGTGTGTGTTTATGTATGTATATATATATATATATATATATATATATATATATATATATATATATGTGTGTGTGTGTGTGTGTGTGTGTATATATATATATATATATATATATATATATATATATATATATATATTTATATATATACACACACACACACACACGTGTTTATATATATATATCACACAGAGACACATACATTTACATATATAGAGAGAGAGAAAGAGAGAGAGAGACAAGAGACACAAACATTTATATTAAGCATGTGGTGAATGTTTTATTTCTTTACAAGTTTTTGTGAGAAGGTCACTGTGGACAGATTTTTTATTTGAGCAGCATCTATGGACCTAAAGTTAAATATTCAAGTTAGCTTGAGGTGTGAAAAAAGACTGTGTTTTCAACTGCTAACGATTATCTACTTTTTGTTGAAATTCATTGTTAACTTTCACTGTGTTAAACTTTTGAAAGCAGGAGTGGATGATGTGTGTATATAGATATATATATTATATATCTATAAATATAAAAACTGTGCCTGCTTAAGTGCCGATAGGAGCATGTACTTCTGTTTAATCTTAGGTGCCTTTGTGATGGGAAAGATTTTAGTTATTTTATTAATCTAGACTGATGAATTGCCACTGATGCGGTAATCAGCAGGAGCTGTGTTTTTGCTGAATGGTATGATAATACATTTTTCTGCATTTAATTTAAGGCCATGTCTTTGGCACCAGTCATTTGTTGCTGTGAGAATCTCTTTGTAGTATATTAACATCATTTGGGGAGTCAATGTCAGCACCCAACTTACAGTCGTCTGGAAACCTGGTCAGCCACAGGCCTTTTGTCTTTGCCTGGACCTCTGAGAAGTAGATGCCAAACAAAAGGGCTCCTAGGACAGATCCCTGGGGAACACCACTAGTGACAGGTCTGCTGTCGGAGATGGTGGCACCTATTTTGACCATGTGGGTCCTATCGGTGAGACAGTTGGCCACCCACCTGATGAGACAGGGATTTAGCCTAGTTGTGTTAGCTTTTCGATGATACCCAAGTGTGGGATTGTGTCAAAGGCTTTGGCCAAGTCAAGGTACGGTGTATGTACTGACTTTCCCTCATCCAGTGCCTTGGTGACAGTCTCAAAAAAGTCATTCAGGTTCAACACGCAAGATCTGCCCTTGACAAATCTGAACTGGGTGGGGTCAGTGCTTGGAGTTTGCCTATGTTCTTGTTTATGAGGTCCATAATGATACGCTCCATGGCCTCACAGATTAGACTTGTCAAGCTAATGGGATGATAGTTTCCAGGGTCAGTAGTGCTACCACCTTTGTGCAAAAGGATGACAATGGTAGTTCTCCACTCTACAGGAAAGAAGCCTGTACTTAGGCTATGGTTGAATAGGTTGCACAATGGTGAGGCTAGTTTTTGCTGGAGATATATGGAAGCTGTGTTCTTTGCCTTGGATAGGGCATTTGTCATGATCTACAGAGATGTGAGCACCTTGGACAACAGTTTCATCCTTTTGTTGTAAAGCCTGCACCAGGCCATGTATTGGGGATTTTGAATGGGCTTTTGGGGGGACAGAGGGGTGAAGGTTGCACTGAACCTATCTGTTAGCAGGTTGGCTAAGTCAACAGGATCAGTGTAAGTAGTACTGTTAAGAACTAATTCGGAACAAACCTGGGCTTTGCCATGGAGGTTTCTGACATAACTGAAAAAGGTTTTGTGGCTTGCCTTTGTTTCAGAGGCTAGTTTCGATTCATAACTGGCTGTGAAGGTTTTCACTAGTGATCTAACTTGCTTGTTGAGGCTAAGGAGGGAGTTTTTCCAATTGGGATTTTTTATATCTTTACCCTTGGACAACAGTTTCATCCTTTTGTTGTAAAGCCTGTTGATAGAGGATGTTCACCAGATAGGTTTGTGTTTTCTTGAGGAGCAGGTTTTAGTTCTGTTGGGTATGGCTGAGTCCATGCAGTTGTACAGGTGCTTGTATGCTGCACTGGCATACTGTTCAGCATATTTGTCTGCATCCTCTGAGGGTAGGTGGTGGCGTGAAGCTACTGATACCCTCCCTTAGAAGGTTGTAGTCAGTTTTTGAGATTTTTTTTGCCTGGTTACAGCTGGGGGGGGGGGTGGACGGGATAGACACATTGAATGAGACAGACCAATGGTCTGATCTCACCATGGAGGAACTTACAATGGGGGTGGTGCAGCGGTCGCCCATGTTGTTGAGACCCAAGCCCAGAATGCTCTCTCCCCTTGTAGGGGATGAGAAAAGCTGGTCTAGTGTGTTAGAACTGATTAAGTCAAGGAATCACTGGGTGAGTGCATTAGAGCAAGAATGATTCACCCAGTCTATGGTGGGGTAGTTGAAGTCACCAAGGATCAGGGTGTTAGGGGGTACCTTGATGGAGTCAAGTAGGTCCAGGTAGGAAGAGTGGGTGTCCTGAGTCATGGAGGGGGGTCTATAGCTAGCTATAACTTGGATGGGTGTCTTGCCAATTGGCACCTGGAGAAGTTTTAGTACATGATGTAGGAAAACCAGTCTGGAGATGTGCTTGTCTTTAATGAAAACAGAAATTCCACCACCCTTAGTCTTCCCAACTTCATTTTGGGGTTGGAATTTGTGGAATGAGGTATAGCCTGGTAAGGCAGTGATGCTCTCTGCAGCCTTGAACCATGTTTCCGTGGCTGCACAGATGTCGGAATTTTCCAGTGCAAGGACAGCCTCCACTGAGTGCATTTTCAGGTTAAGGCTCCTAGCGTTAAGCAGCATGACCTTGCTTTTTGATAGATCTTTTATGCTGGAAGATCTGTCTTTGGGATATTGCTTAAAAAAGGCACAATAAGGGAGGCAAGAGCCTTGGCCAGAATCCTGAATCCCAGGGGTGTCAAGTGGAGGCCATCTCTGACAAAGCATCGAGGCTTGTCAACAATGTCATCCCAGGCAGAGAGATACTGGATCCCCTTGAAATGACACCAGAAACTAAGCCAATTGTTGAAGTCAATTATTTTTTGTTGGTATTGTGGTGGCATTGTGGTATCATTCTTGGTGAAGGTAGGATGCTGTTTAGGGCTGGGGTCATACCTGCCTGGGACACATACTCTGACATCTCAGTCATGTCTCTCTTCATATAGTCCAGGGAGGTATATCTCAAGTCATTCACACCAACATGAACAATGACAGAGTCATACTTGTACCTGTTGTGGAGAGACTTGACAGCTGACTGTGATCTTCTCCTTGTCAAGCCTGGTAAGGGGGAACATCGGTGTGTCTCAACTGAATCGCTAATGACAAGTATGTTTGGTTTATTGTTGTGCCTTATGGGCTGTGTGAGTTTGTTATGCCTTATGGGCTATGTTTGAGAGACACTGGTATGTTGTCTGTTGTCAATGATGTGATTGGTGTTGTGTGTCTAATGTTTGTGAGTGTGTTTTGGAGGTCTCTGCTGTTTAGGTAAGTTTTTATTGAGGACCTCTGTATAGGTGTGTGTGTGTGTGTGTGTGTGTGTGTGTGTGTGTGTGTGTGTGTGTGTGTGTGTGTGTGTGTGTGTGTGTTGTGCTTGGCTATGTGATGTGGGTGGTGTGGTGTCTGTGCTGGCAATCTCCTCTTTGTCAGGAGTACTGACTGTGGTGCGAGACAGCATGGATTCCGGGTTACTGATATAGATGCATTTCTCACAAGTAGAGGAATTATGTGCTAGGAGAATAGGGTTGTCAGTGAACATGAGGCAGTTGCTACACTACCTCAGTATGCCCATGTCGACCACGCTGGCAGGCAAAACTGTTGGGAATTGCCCAGATATAGTGTTCTGAAACAGGGATGGACTTAGCAGAGATGGTTTTAATAAGGGTTTGTCCACAAGAGTGTAGACCACAAAAACCTTCTTAAATGTAAAATAACTGGCCTGAAGCCCAAGTGCTAAAACCAAAACTAAGATGGTTAGAATAACAGACAAACTTAATCAAGTTACTAACAAGCAGTAATAAATACAGCAGAATAAAAGCACTTCAACACTTAAGAGCAAACAGCAAGGCAAAATAAGGTAGTAAAGTAGGAAGACAACAATTACTGTAAAAGCAGCTGAAAAAACTGTAATATTTAAAATATTACTCTGTTAGCCAGGCTGTATGATGGTTCATCAGTGAAGATTAAAATACACTCTGAGTTATATCAAGCATTCAGTAGCAAGAGACGGACCTGTCAAGGTATCCTTTGTCCCCACTGTTATTCGTCCTGTACACTGCGACTTTGGTGATGGTGATCAGGAAGGCACCATTTAAAGTGACATGGATAGAGAACATGCATGTTAAGCCTTCATTCTATGTAGATGATGTTGATTTATT